>NC_053425.1:69211912-69374923 GCF_007990345.1 Gossypium hirsutum
CAACTGATCCGCACTTGTAACAGGAGCAGTCAGGGAATCTACAACTCCCCGAATGCCATTTACCGCAATATCGACATTTCATTCTGTCTCGACGTTCATTCCCAACACTGGCGACCGAAGTGCCTCGTGTACCCGCAGGGGGTCGATCACGTCTCGTCTAAAAAGGCCCGAAGTGCCTCTAGACCGGCCCACATCATCTCGAAATTTCTTCGATGCCTGTTGAAGAGACTTTCCCGAAGATCTTTTACGAAATTCTCCAGTTCCCACATCAACTTTTTTTTTCTTTCTAAGCTCTTCGGCTTTACAAGCTCGCTCGACAAGTACTACGAACTCTCGTATTTCAAGAACGCCAAGAACATTTTTATATCTTCATTCAGCCCATCCTCGAAGCGTTTACACATGATAGCCTCGGACGAAACACATTCCCGAGCGTACCTACTAAGTCTAACAAACTTTCGCTCGTAATCAGTAACTGACATAGAACCTTGCTTAAGCTCAAGAAATTCCTTCCATTTTTGATCAACAAATCTCTGACTGATATACTTTTTCCGAAACTCAGTTTGGAAAAACTCCCAAGTTACTTGCTCTCGGGGCACAACCGAAGTCAGAGTACTCCACCAATAGTAGGCAGAATCGCGTAGCAAGGAGATAGTACACTTTAGACATTCATCGGGTGTACAAGATAGCTCATCGAGTACCCGGATAGTGTTGTCCAACCAAAATTCAGCTTGCTCGGCGTCGTCGCTATCCGTAGCTTTAAATTCAGTAGCCCCATGTTTTCGGATTCTGTCAACTGGGGGCTTATTTGAACTTATTTGGTCAGTTTCTGGAGGTAGTGTAGGTGCGGGGGTGGTATTTGTCGGGAATGGAGGTTGTGGAACAGCCGTATTAGTTCGAATGTATTGGTTGAACCAATCATTCATCACGCTATAGAAAGCTTGTCTAGCTTCATCATTCGGGTTACTAGCATTAGGTTGAGAGTCCGCCGGCGCTGTCCCTTGTGTGGGAGCAGGCGCTACACTCTCAAGATCATCAGCTACCGCTCGGTCGGGATCCATTACTATAAATAAACACATTTACAATTGTCAGAAATCACCACACTATCAAATAATCACATAAAATGGAATGTATAGCTAGACCCAACGCATTACGGTAGTCCTAGAATCGACTAAACCGTAGCTCTGATACCAATCAAATGTAACACCCCGAACCCGAGACCGTCACCGGAGTCGAACACGAGGTGTTAACAGACTTTAAACAACTTATAAAAGAATTTCCCAGACACTGCCAATCTGCGTACTAGTCGCTTAAAAAATCATATCTTGAGTTCAGAAACTCAGAATCCAGTTCCGTAAATTTTCCCTGAAACTAGACTCATATGTCCATCTACGCATTTCTTTCTAGAATTTTTGGTTGGGCCAATTAGTACAGTTTATTAGTCAAAGTCTCCCTGCACAGGGTTTCAATACTGATGTCGTTTGTTTCTACAGAAACTAGACTCAAAGAGGAATCTATACATATATGGCATGACTCCCAATTATCTTCGGTTAATTTATAATGAATTTCCAAAGTCGAAACAGGGAATCCAGAAACCGTTCTGGCCCTGTCTTACGAGAACCTGAATATCTCTTAACATACTATTTTTAGTGATTTTCCAAATCTACATCACTGCTGCTGTCAGCATCTGCCTTTAAGGTAGACTTTACCTATTTCATAGTTTCCATGATTCAACTAGCCCTTTTAGCATAAATAGCACAATTTATGATAGTGATTAACCATTCCCATGGCCAATCCTTGTTAAGCATATCCACACCTCTCAATAACCATATCCATACCAAATGATTATAACATTATACTCAAACATATATAAGCCATTTTCGCATGGCTATCCAAAATTATACAAGTCCAAAGGGTCCATGACCCCCAACAAAAAGGGTAGTCCTATACATGCCATTTCGAAGTTCAACCAAAATTGTACCAAAAAGGGGGGTGGCTTTGATAGTGTGGGCGACTTCGACTTCAAAATCCCGAGTCCGATAGCTGGAGAACCAAAATCTATAAAACAGAGAATCAAGGAGACGGAGTAAGCAATTTATGCTTAGTAAGTTTTGAGCAAGGGATTCCAGCACAACAAAAGTATAGCATTCATGTAGCTAAACGGATAATTTCATATGCACAATTTTTCAATATCATACTTACTTCACATTACCAACCCTTTTATTCATACACAAAGATCAACTTAGCCAAAGGCCGGTAGCTCATTTATCAACTGAGCGAATACTTATTTGTAAGGGCTCAACTAATTCAAAGCACATACGAAACATACCTCAATGTTGGGATGTTTCAAGCGTATTAACTGAAATTTTTACAGCAAGATCATTCATTCCCAAATCACGTACCTTCGGAATTTAACCGGATATAGCTACTCGTTCAAATGCCTTCGGGACATAGCCCGATTATAGTAACTCGCACAAATGCCTTCGGGACTTAACCCGGATTTAGTAACTCGCACAAATGCCTTCGGGCTTAGCCCGGAATTAGTATCTCGCACAAATGCCTTCGGATCTTAGTCCGGATATGGTCACTTAGCACAAAGCCTTCGGGACTTATCCCGGACATCATTCAAATAATCATGCACATTTAACAATAAATCATGGCACATTTGTATTTCGTTTTCGTTAGCAAAACTCAAACACAAGACACTTATCATTCTTGCAATTTCGGCTCAATAGCCACACACAAAGAGCATGATTTTGATTTGCTTCAAACATGATCTAATCAAATCATAATTTAAGCTTTTTTACTCAAGAACTTACCTCGGATGTTGTCGAACGATTCCGATAGCTATTCGACCACTTTTTCCTTCCCTTTATCGGATTTAGTTCCCCTTTGCTCTTGAGCTTAATTAAACAAATAAATTGATTTAATCATTTGAGCATCGAAAAGAGGAACACAAGGCACTTAGCCCATATTTATACATTAGACATTAAAGTCACATATGTACGGAATCATGAATCAAACTCAACATTTTGGCTAATTTTCCCCCTTGGCCGAAATTTCTAAGCCAAGACAAAAGCATCAATATGCTTGCCTCTGACCGAATACATGCAACACCAATCTCCTTCCTATGGCCGAATATGCATGTCTATGTTGGGGCCGATTGCAACACTTAATACATTCTACAAGTATGGTCACTTGTATTGACTAAACACCATTTTGTTTCAAGTTCAAAACTTGGCTAATACACACATATATACACTAGTAAAGCATCCTCTCCCTTTCCATCAATTTAACACATGCATTACTCATTAATATACAAAAATTATATTCGGCCTTAGCACACAACTTGCTAGCCGATTCTTCTCCATCTAGCAACCAATGCACATATGTGCTCACTCAAAAATGCTAAAAAGAAGATTCAAGAATCATCAATCCACCATCACATGCATCATTAACAAGCTTTATATTTAGCATGCAATGGCATTAATACAAAATCCACCTAGGCCGAATATCATCCCCATGACATAGCAAAGATTTGAACCATGGGCTAATTAGAACTCAAGCTAGCAACTAAAAAAACATGCATAATCTCATGGCACAACCTCAAACATACCTTGATCTAGATACAAGTATGGCCAAACCTCCTCCTAATCCTCTTCCAAACCAAACATGAAGCAAGAACTCCTTCCTCCTTCCTTAGAATTTTCGGCCAAAAGAAGATGAAAAAGGATGAACAAAATTTTTCTTTTCTTTTCTTTAACTCACGGCAATGGGGGGGGGAAACAACCACACACTTTTTTTTTGTTTTCATCATATTCCCTTTCATTATTTTATGCCCATGCTCCTTATTTTATCATACTTCCCATGAAACACTAACTCAACATGTTTATGACATGTTCTTGCCCATCACACTTGGTCTACCATGCTTGTCATGGCCCGCCACTACTAATAGAGGGGGGAAATTGACATGCAAGTCCCCCCTTTTTCAACATGCACTAATAGGTCCTTATGCTTTGACCTATCACATTTCAAAATTTTCTCACATAAGTCCTATTTACTAAAACTCACATGCAATCGACTAAATCGAAGCTTGAAATTTTCACACATTCATAATTACATATTCTAGACCATAAATATCACATTCGAACATTTCGGTGACTCGTTTAGCGGTCCCAAAACCACTTCCCGACTAGGGTCAATTTTGGGCTGTCACAAATATGACATATAACAAAAAGACCAAGTAAGACTAACTATACCCAAATGTCCAATTGATAGTGTGATCGAGCCTCTGATGTCCTTCGATCCCCAAGCTAGCTTGGCGGTACTATAAGAAATGGAAAAGAGAGGGGAGTAAGCATAAAACTTAGTAAGTTCACATGCAAATAAATAGCAACATAATCATGAATATTATACAATTAATATAACATAATTTACATATATATCATCATAGTTTCATAGGCATAACTTACTCATTTTCAATCTTACCAAAATTTCATCACATACCAGCTCATTCATATGAGTTTTTCGTCAATACCTGTACCAACTCGTAACACATTCTTATAATTCCTCATCATTGACTTACTTGTCGAATAACCCACTGATTTACCCATTGAACACTTGGAATACGGATACATGGAAAGCTTGCACATAGTGCTTTATACATAGCTACATGCTTCCTCATATCACATACCACACATTGCTCGCTCTCGAGTGAATCATGAGCTAGCTCACACAAGTTGACAGTCAGGACATAACTATACAGGCTGCTCACACAAGCTGACATGTACCTGCAACACATGCTGGGCTACCCAGCCACCAGTAGACGTACAAGACCAGCACCTGGATCACATTACATACATCACATAATCTCATGAGCTCATAATCACATTGTTCCTAGTGACATGTCACTCGTATCCTAATCTATTCCTAAGGTTCAAACGGGATTTTCTTGATGTAACATCTTCGTCGAACTCATTCACAATGTCATTCTCATTGACCATAATATCGTTCATACGCTTATTATAACAATTAAACATAGAAATTCATACATTAATAAAGTATTAAAACATGATACAACATTGTATTATTTACACATGAACTTACCTCCATACAAAAATAGTAAAAACGGATCTAATCGTCGTACACCGTGTTTTTCCCCTGATCAAGGTCTGTTCCTTATTTTTCTTACTCTATAATACCAAATTTAGCTTATTTAATACACACATTATTCAATTTAAACCGTAACTCATACCTTGAAAAAATTACCTTTTTACCCCTAAACTTTCACATATTTACAAATTAGTCCTTAGGCCCGTAAAATGAAATGTACTGATTTTCTTTATTACTCAAGCCTAGTCGACCCACACACATGCTCATATCAGCCCACTTTATCATCAAAATTAAATTTTTACTACACATTTTACATCTTTTACAAATAAGTCCTTTTTATGCATTTCTATTGAAAGTCACTTTGTAAAAGATGTTAAACACACATAAAACTTTCATAATCTACCAGGAAAGATCAAGATACATGCATGTCACACATGGGTAGATTTTTGAACATGAACCCTAACTCAAATAAATGGTAGAAATAGCTAGACCGATTGATGACAACTTCAAAAATAGAAAGAACATTAAAAACGGGGCTAGGATGCACTTACTATTAAGCTTGAAAGGATGAACAAAACCCTACCTATGGCTCTTTAGAAATTTTTGAAATAGGGGAGGAAGAGGACACAATTTTTGAATTATTTTCCCTTTTTATTCTTTTATTAACCAAATAACAAAAATGCCCTTAAGGCCTTTCTTTGAAATTTTACCTACCCATGCCCATTTTTGTCCATAAAAATAAAAATTGGGAAAATTCCTATTTAAGGACCTCAAATTAATAATCCATGGCAATTTCATGCTTAAGACTTCTAGAACTCACATTTTGTCAACTTTTGCAATTTAGTTTTAAAAGTTAAATTGGACACTAATTCACAAAATTTCTTCATGAAACTTTCACACAATCATGCAAACATGCCATAGAATTCAAAATATTTATAAAATAATCATTTCTGCTTCAGATTTGTGGTCTCAAAACCACTGTTCTGACTAGACCCTAATTTGGGATGTTACAACTCTTCCACCCTTAGGTATTGTCGTCCTTAAAAATCTTACCGATAAAAAGATTTGGATATTGGTTTCTTATGTTTTCCTCTATCTCCCATGAAGCCTCTTGAACCCCATGTCTTTTCCATAATACTTTCACAAGGGAAATGCTTTTGTTTCTCAATTGTTTGACTTCTCGAGCCAAAATCTTTACCGGTTCTTCGGCATAAGTCATATCCGGTCGAATCTCAACCTCTGTTTGTGAACTCACATGTGAAGGATCAAATCGGTATCTGTAACACCCCGAACCCGAGACCGTCACCGGAGTCGAACACGAGGTGTTAGCAGACTTTAACCACTTATAAAAAAAAAATTTCCCAGACACTGCCAATCTGCGTACTAGTCGCTTTAAAAATCATATCTTGAGTTTCACAACTTGAAAATCAGTTTCGTAATTTTTCCCTGAAACTAGAATCATATGCCCATCTACATATTTTTTTCTAGAATTTTTTGTCAGGCCAATTAGTACATTTTATTAGTCAAAGTCTCCCATGTTACAGGGATCGACTACACTGACCTTTGCGCATTACGACTTGGATATCTCTCTGCACAGGGCTTCAATACTGATGCCGTTTATTTCTTTAGAAACTAGACTCAGAGAGGAATCCATACATATATGGCATGACTCCTAATTATCTCTGGTTAATTTATAATTAATTTCCAAAGTCGGAACAGGGAATCCAGAAACCGTTCTGGCCCTTTCTCACGAGAACCTGAATATCTCTTAACATACTGTCCATATGATCATTTCGTTACTTTCCTGTGAAAATAGATTCATCAAGGTTCATTTACATAATTTATTCACTATTTAATTCCAATTCTACTATTTTTAGTGATTTTCCAAATCTACATCACTGCTGCTGCCAGCATCTGCCTTTAAGGTAGACTTTACCTATTTCATAGTTTCCATGATTCAACTAGCCCTTTTAGCATAAATAGCACAAATCATGATAGCGATTAACCATTCCATACCAAATGATTATAACATTATGCTCAAACATATATAAGCCATTTTCGCATGGCTATATACATTAACCAAAATATTCTTCCGCCACTAGTCTATTTTATACATGCCATAAGACAATCCGAAACATAGCAGTACCAAACAGTGGATAGTGATAGTGTGACTAGTTGCTGACGATCCCCGAGCCTGTAGCTTCGCAATGAGATCTATAAAACAGAGGAAACAGAGTAAACGGAGTAAGCATTACAATGCTTAGTAAGTTTTAAGCAGTGTCAACAGATAACAATCAAATTATAACATAGTTGTTCGTATTTTTATTTCACTCTTCCTTCGGGCATACCATCCCTTTACCGAATCTGCACATCTCATCATATACAATAGGTAGATAAACTTTCACATAAAAGTGAGCTCATGTGACATAGATATATCGTATGATTTCACATCACCTCTCACACTGATCCGATGTCACATAATCATAGGAATAGTCTCATAGATTGCTTTCGTATGCATCACATAACTACCTTATGATTTAGTGCAAATCAAGCTCACATATAAACTTGAAGTACATACCTGTTTAACCTTTCGCATTGAATATATTTATAAGCAATTCTTATTACGAAGTCTTACCCGGACATAATCTCCACACGAAGTTATCGGGTCTTACCCGGACAAAATCCCCACACGTAGTCATCGGGTCTTTAGAGCTCGGATATAGTACAAGCACGAAGCTTAAGGACATTAATCAGTGATAATATTCTCGCATAAAGCCTGCGGGGTTTTAACCCGGATATAGTACTGACACAAATGCCTTTCGGGACTTATCACATTTATGCACTTTCACATCCATTACGTTGGCCACTCGGCCCTGTCACATATATACACTTTCACATTCATCACATCGGCCATTAGGCCTTATCACATATATACACTTTCACATTCATCGCATCGGCCATTAGGCCTTATCACATATATACACTTTCACATTCATCACATCGGCCATTAGGCCTTATTACATATATACACTTTCACATTCATCACATCGGCTATTAGACCTTATCACACATATACACTTTCACATTCATCACATCGGCCATTAGGCCTTATTACATATATACATACACTTTCACATTCATCACATCGGCCATTAGGCCTTATCACATATACATACACTTTCACATTCATCACATCGGCCATTAGGCCTTATTACATACATACACTTTCACATTCATCACATCGGCCATTAGGCCTTATCACATATATACACTCTCTTGGCTGAATCTACATCTATCATTTTCCAATATCACAATTTAGAATTCACGTATGGGTTTAATCGATAGCTTATGAGCAACTAGAACAAGTTTATCAAGGTTTACAACACAATCTCAAATTCAGCACAAGCTGTTTTTCCTGAGCAATAGTCACTAAATCATTTATAACTGGAGCTACAAAACTCCAAATCACTTTCCGTTAATTTTTCCTGAATATAGACTCATATATCTTCCATCCATAAAATTTCCAGAATTTTAGGTTTGGCCAATCAATACCAGATTTTTCTTAAATTTCCCCTGTTCCACTGTTTGACTAATCTGACCACTCTTCACTACGAATAAAATTTCTCATTTTACAGAATTTAAAATGTGTTGTATTTGATTTTATTTGAAACTAGACTCATTAAGGAGTCTAAGCATATAAATTTTATCTTATAACCATTTTTGTACAATTTATAATGATTTTCTAAAAACAGAACAGGGGATTTCGGAGTCATTCTGACACCGTCTCACACAACTTTAAATATCTCATTATCGGAAATTCCTTTTCTTACACGGTTTCTTTTATAAGAAACTAGACTCATTAAGCTTTAATTTCATGTCTCATTCAGCCTCTAATTCAAGTCCATAAATTTATGGTGATTTTCTAAAGTCACGTTACTGCTGCTGTCCGAAGCAGACTATTTCAAATTACCTTTAAATTCCCAAGCTCAAACACTTAAGAACTTACCATTTGAGCTTAGAACATATCATGGCCACATCATATCTTATTAAATCAGCTCATCATGTCCTATTATAATTGAATTTACTCAACGTTTAAACACTTAAAACTTACCTCGGAAGTTGCCGAACGATTACGACGGCTCTTCGATCACTTTTTTCCTTTCCCTTATCCAACTTTGATCCTCTAGGCTCTTGAGCTAAATCAAACAAATTTACTTCTCAATCAAACACATATATATGGCAACCATATACATTTCAAAAACCAATTCGTTCGTATCATTTGTCCATATATTAGCTTTTAGAATATTTGGTCATTAGAGTGACCTATTTAACTTTCAAGCATTCATTTCTAATTTTAATTAAACAATGCCGAATGCCATTAGCTACTAATGCCACACACACACATGTGCATAAAATTCACCCATACATAACCTCTAGCTCATTCGGTCATTCATCTCTCAAACCTATCAAAGTTTCATGTCAAACTTCCCTGGCCGAATACACATATAAGCACATAATGCACATTTAGAATTTTTTTTTTTACTTCATGATACATTCGGCCTTGGCAACAATTTCATTAGAAATCCTTATTAGCCACTTCATCAATCAATTATATCATCTACTTAATATTTCATAACTTATCATGCTAGCTGAATATTATTTATTCAAGTTCATCATCTTCATATTCGGCATTAGCATCAAATATAATAGCCCATTTCTTTCCACTTTGAATTTATGCATCCATTTAATCATAGTTTGTTTAAGCACTCATACAACAAGATTCATCCAATTTAACAAGAAACAAAAACTTTATTCCTCCATAGCTACAGTGGCCGAAAGATCTAGACATCTCAATACCGAAATTTCTAACATGGGTTGCCTAAAGAATTTGGTAGGGAGTTCAAATTTATCTAGCATTTCAAGTAATTTAACACATCCATATAGCTAACATGCTAGTAGTATCAAGGCATCAACTAAAATTTTGAAGCCTCTTAGCCGAATCCTAACTCTCCAACAACTCTAATTTCATCCATGAGATAAATAGAAGTAGGCTAACCCTCCAAAGGATGTGTAAACCTCCAAAAGCAACATTGAACATACCTTAATCTCAAGAACCACCTTGGCCGAACTTCCCCTCTTCTTCTTCCTTCCATTCGGCCATGTTGAACAACAAAGGAAGAATTTTGTTTTTCCTCCCCTTTCTCTAGTCACGGCAATGGGGAGTAAGGGGGAGACAACTTTGGTTTCTCCTCCCACTCCCCTCATATTTTATTATTCTTCCCACACATATTAGCATAAAATGTCTTTAATATGTTTTTTTTAATACTTATTTCCTATTATAAAACCATGTAGTCATTATAATATTAATACAAAATGCATATGCTTTGTATCCCATACCCTCATGGCCGGCCACTTCCTCTAAAGTGGGGAATTTGACATGCAAACCCATCATTTCACAACATGCATTATTAGGCCACTTTACATTTGCCTAGCACATTTCCAAATTTTCTCACATAAGTCCTATTTGATAAAATTCACTTACCATTAACAAAATTCAAACATGAAATTTTCACACATGCATATATACATATAATGAGCATCAACTATGACGGTTAATTATCTTTATGACTCGGTTTAGTGGTCCCGAAACCACTTTCCGACTAGGGTCACTTTAGGGGTGTCACAGTATCAGCGCAACATAAACACATGGAACACATCATGAATTCTTTCCAACTCAGACGACAAAGCCAACTGGTAAGCTATTGGCCCTATCCTTTCGGTAATCTCATACGGTTCAATAACACACAGACTCAACTTGCCCTTCCGGCCAAATCTGAGAACTTTCTTTCACAAAGATACTTTCAAGAATACTTTATCATCGTCCTGAAACTCAATCTCTTTCTGTTTCAAATCCGTATAGGATTTCTGTCTATCTGAAGTAGCTTTCAGAAAATCACAAATTACCTTCACTTTCTCTTCGGTTTCTCTAACCAAATCAACTCCATGACTCTGACTCTTTCTGAGTTCGGTTCAATACAAAGGCTGTAATATCCCGAATTAGGGCCTAATCGGAATAGTGGTTTCGTGACCATAAATCCGAGATAGAAATAATTATTTTATAATTATTTTGAGGTTTATGATATGATTGCATGATTGTGTGAAAATTTCGTGATGAAATTCTATGCCTAAAGTGCTTAAATTGAAAGTAGGGACTAAATCGAATAAGTTGCAAAACTTGCATTCTAGAAGTTTTTAGTATGAAATTGTTTTGGAATATTAATGAGGAGGTCTTAAATATAAATTTGACCAATTTTAAGTTCATGGACAAAATTAGGACATGGAAGGAATTTTTGGAAAGTTTAGTAGTAAGGGTATTTTGGTCATTTAGTTATTAAAATGAATTAAAAACAAAATTAAAAGCCAATTTTTGTCCATCTTCTTCATTAGGCCAAAATTTCAAGGGTTCTCCATAGCTAGGGTTTGTTTCAAGCTTCCAAGCTCCATAGTAAGTGATTCCAAGCCCCGTTTTTAATGATTTTTACGTTTTTGAGATCCCGGTAACTCGATAAAGCTTATGTTAGCAATAATTTAACCTAGGGTTTATATTTGGAAAAATACCCTTAGGTGAAATTTGTGTATTTTGATGTTTCATGATAGAATATGAAGTTTTAAATTATGTTAGACAACTTTTACTACTCTATTTTAAGCAAAAACGAGTAAAAGGGCTTAATCGGTAAAAATACCTAATAGTCACAAGTACATGTTAGAGTGAGAATTTGATGTTTCCATAGAAGAGAAAAGTGATCAGCATGTTGTAAAACATAAGAATAAGGAATAAAGTTTAATCCCGAGCCTAGGGGCAAAAATGTAAATATGCAAAAGTTTAAGGGTAAAATTGTAATTTTTCCAAAATTTGAGTTAAGGATTAATTTGATAATGTGAGTATTAAATAAGCTAAATGTGTTATTTTAGATCAAGAAAGACGTGGAATCGACCTCAATCGAGGAAAAGAAAAGATTGTGGACTAAATTGCAAAATCTTTGTATCTTGGTACCAAGGTAAGCTCATGTGTAAATAATGTAGCATAATGGTTATTTTTAAGTTATTGATGTTAATTATATGTTATGCTGAATTTTATTATGAAATGTATGCTTTGTGGTTAATTTCAAATAATATGTAAATTATGTGAACTACTTGTTAAATATAATTGTTACCGAGTATTGATTTCGGCATTCTACGGAAGACGGCAAGGATAAGTGTTCGAGGAAAAAGCCCGTTTGAACCTTAGGAATAGATTAGGATACAAGTGACATGTCACTAGGATGGTTGAGCATCCGAACTCGTTGAGTTGAGTCCGAGTTCACTTATGGATGCGAATGTCCGAACTCGTTGAGTTGAGTCCGAGTTCGTGAGATGTAACTAGGCATCCGAACTTGTTGAGTTGAGTCCGAGTTCACTTATGGATGCGAACGCCCGAGCTCGTTGAGTTGAGTCCGAGTTCGCTTATGGGCGGGTTACATGATTGCTTGATTGCATATATGGCACTTATGTGCAAGTTATCCATGTATCCGAATTATATTCCGATGTGTTCAACGGGTAAAGTTCTACTCAAATGGAGGAATATTCGAGATGTAAAGAGACGTATTGGTAAGTGATGTGAAATGGATATTTTGGACAGGTATGTATTTAACCCTCGGGTTGAGTATTGATACAACCACGATAAGGTAATAAGATGATGAAAAATGATTAAAAATGTGATATGTGTTTTAGTGATACATGCTAATGTTGATTGGTATGACTGTTTGTTATGTTACTTATTATTTGCATATGAACTTACTAAGCATTTATGCTTACTCCCTCCTTCTTACTCATTGTAGTTTTGGACAAGCCAGCTAAGGAGTCGGGATAGGTCGAAGGCTCAGTCACACTATCCGGAAGACTTTTGGTAATGGCTTGTAAATTTAAGTATGGCATGTATAGCAATATACCTTTTTTGTGTAAATGATCTTATGGTATGGTGATGGAATGGTTGAGGAAATGCTTGATAATGATAAATTATGAAAATAGTTAGTTTAGATTATATTTGATGTTAAGGAAAATTATTAAGATACTTAGTGCATAAAAACTCATAAAAGGGATGAAATTTGCCATAAACAGAATACTGCAGCAACACTGACGCGAGTTTAAAAATTTACTAAAAATCATAGAAATTTAACTTTGTGATGGAATACATATCAAATTGAAGCTTATTATGTCTAGTTTCACATGAAACAAATGAAACAGGTAAATGAATTATATGTTACAAGATATTTGAATTTTAGTGAAACAGGGTCATAGCAGTTTCTGAATCCCCTGTTCCAACTTTAGAAATTCACCATAAATTGTAAAGATATAATTAGGTAGTATATTTTATATTCTAAGAATCCTTATTGAGTCTAGTTTCAGGAGAAATAAACCTCATAGTCATATGGATTTTTTACAGACAGAAATGTGGTTCGTAGTAAACAGAGGTCAGACCAGTCAAGTCCTGAAACAGGGGTAACTTTAACTAATAAACTGTACTAATTGGCCCAACCAAAAATTCTATAAAAAAATTAGTAGATAGGTATATGAGTCTAGATTTAGGGAAAATTTACGGATCTTGATTTCGAGTTTTGTAACTTGAGATATGATTTTTCTTGTGACTGTGATGCAAGTAGCTTAAAAGCTGTGAATGTAGAAATAAGTAATCCAAAGTTCTAAATATGTTAAATTAAGCTTAGTAACACCTCATACTCGACTCCGGCGACGGTCTCCGGCGTGGGGGCGTTACAAAGGCGTTCGGCACTTACATCCATACAATGCCTAATAAGGCACCATTTTCAAACTCAACTGAAAACTATTGTTGTGGGAAAATTCTACCAAAGGGAAATATTTTTCCCAACTACCTTGGAACTCAAGAGTACAACATTGTAGCATATCTTCAAGAATTTGAATTACCAGCTTTGACTGGCCGTCAGTTTGAGTATGGAAAGCAGTACTAAAATTCAACTTTGTACTTAAAGCCTCTTACAAATTTTTTGAAAACCGCAAAGTGAACCTCGGATCTCTATCCGATATAATCGACAAAGGTACTCCGTACAATCTCACTATTTCAGAAATATACAAACGGCTAACTTATCAAGTGAATAGTCAGTGCGTACCAGGAAAAAATGAGCCGAATTTGTCAATAGATCTACAACAACCTATACAACATCTTTCTTTCTTCGTGTCAAAGGTAAACCTGTCACAAAGTCCATAGTAATCTGGTCCCACTTCCACTCAGGAACCATCACAGGTTGCAGTAATTTGGAAGATACGTTGTGTTCAGCTTTTACTTGTTGACAAATCAAACATTTAGAAACAAACTGTGAAATGTCTCTTTTCATTCCTGACCAACAATACATTTTTTTCAAGTCATTATACATTTTCGTACTACCCGGATGAATAGACAAACAACCGCTATGTGCCTCATGCATAATCTTCTGAATCAACTCGGTATTTTAGGAATAGAAATCCTATCTCGAAATATTAAGCAACCATTGGAACCAATCCAAAAATCTAATTCAATACCTGACTCACACTGAACTCTCTTGTCTTGCAACTCACTGTCACTTTTTTAAGCTTCATAAATCTCTTAGAGAAACATCGGTCTAGCTCTCAACTCAGCCACAATCGAACCATCATCTGATAAAGCCAACTGAGCTTTCATATCCCTCAATGCAAACAATGACTTCCTACTCAAAGCATCAGCGACCACATTCATCTTTCTCGGGTAGTAGTCAATCACTAACTCATAATGTTTTAACAACTCCAACCATCTCCTTTGCCGTAGGTTCAAATCCTTTTAAGTCATCAAATACTTTAGACTTCTATGATCAGTGAATACTCGACATTTCTCGCCATACAAATGATGTCTCAAAATCTTCAACACAAACATAATGGTGGCTAGCTCCAAATCATGTGTCGGATAATTCTTCTCATGTGGTTTCAACCTCGAGGTATAAGCTATCGCCTTTCCTTCTTGCGTAAGTACACAACCCAATCAATTCAATGATGCATCACTATAAACCATAAATTCTTTTCCCGGTTTAGGTTGTACTAAAATTGGAGCCTCGGTCAACAATGCCTTTTGTTTCTCAAAACTCTGTTGGCATTTTTCTGTCCATTCAAACTTGACATCCTTCTGTAGCAACCTTGTCATCGGAGTAGCAACCATGAAAAATCCTTTAACAAATTGGCTGTAATAACTGGCTAAGCCTAAAAGGCTTCTAACCTCTGATACATTCCTAAGCAGTTTTCATTCAACAATAGCTGAAATCTTACTCGGGTTAACTCTAATACCATCACCCGAAATAATGTGGCCCAAAAAACCAACTTCTCTAAGCCAAAATTCACTTTTACTAAACTTAGCATACAACTGCTTGTCTCTCAAAGTTTGCAAAACCGTTCTCAAGTGCTCAGCATGCTCGGTCTCATCGTGAGAATAAATCAGTATATCATCAATAAAAACAACAACAAATTTATCCAAATACGGTTTATCGAAACCATAAATATAACAGGAGCATTTGTTAAACCAAAAGGCATAACCAAAAATTCATAATGACCATACCTCGTCCGAAATGCAATTTTCGGCACATCAGACTCCATAACTCTCAACTGGTAGTAATCGGACCTCAAGTCTCTTTGAAAACACTGTGGCTCCCTTCAATTGATCAAACAAATCATCGATCCTTGGTAAGGGATACTTGTTCTTTATGGTTACCTTATTGAGCTGTTGGTAGTCAATACACTATCTCATTAAACCATTTTTCTTTTTCAGAAATAGTACCGATACGCCCCACGAAGAATAACTAGGTCTCGCAACACCTTTATCCGTTAATTCTTCCAACTGAACTTTCAACTACTTTAATTCTGTCGGAGTCATCCTATACGGAGTAAACGAAAAAGGTGCAGTACCATGAATTAACTCAATTCCAAACTCAACTTCCCTAATAAGAGGTAATCCAGACAATTCTTTCGGAAACACATCCGGATACTCATATACTATCGGTACTGATTCAATTTTCAACTCAGACTCTTTTGTACTCAATACAAAGGCAAGATAAGCTTTACAACCCTTTCTCATACATTTCTAAGCAGTCATAGAAGAAATCATTACAGCAAGCTATCCGATTCATCTGATTCAACCCGAATAATATCACCATTTTCACATTTCAATTCAATGATTTTCCTTTCATAATTTACTACTACATCATTCATGGTCAACCAATCCATACCAAGTATTATATAAAATTTTCAAACGGAAAAAGCATAAGATTAGCCGGAAAACAGTGTCCTCTAATCATCAAAGGGCAATTCTTACATACTTTGTTAACTAACAAATACTTGCCTAGAGGGTTTGACACTTTTATCACAAATTTTGTAGACTCAACAAGCATATTCATGCTAAAGACCAATTTCACACAAATATACGAATGGGTAGATCCTAGATCAATCAAAGCAACAACAGAAGTATTATAAAGAGAATAAGTACCAGTAATCACATCAGGAGAAGAAGCCTCTTTGCGAGTGCAAATGGCATAAGTCCTCGCAAGTGCTCTACCCTCAGACCTTGTAGCCGAATCTCTAGGTGCACTCTTGCTAATCACTTTATTTCTCAGGTTTCTTTGTGGCCTCCCTCTATGCGTAGTATTGCTCGATCTTGCACTCTAAAATTTCCCTTTTTCAACCTTCTCGGGACAATCCTTGATAAAATGATCATGTGAGCCGCACTTGAAACATGCCCGGTTATTCATCTAGCATTCATTGGGGCGACGTCTGCCACAATGTTGATACTCAGGTCTATTAGGCTGAGCGTTACCTACACTCACTATCGAATTATTCTGAGCCTTATGACCTGAATATTGTTTCCCATGGTTTCTGTTCGAAAACCCAACTAAAGCACTTGATCGAGTATTAAACTCTTTCAGTTTCTTAGATGAAGACTGAAATGACTTACCCATCAATCTCTTCTTCAAATCTCGAGACTCTAACTTAGCTTTTCTTTTCTCTTTAGCCACTTCCTCGGCCTTACAAGCTCTCTCTACGAGCACAACAAATTCTTTCAGTTCAAGGACACCTACCAACAATCGGATGTCTTCGTTTAACCCATCTTTAAATCTTTTACACATGATGGCCTCAGTCGTTAGACATTAACTCACGCTCATATTCTATTACCATCATTCGACTCTATTTTAACTCGAGAAATTCCTTTTTGATCAATAAACCTCTGGCTAATGTACTTCTTACGAAACTCTTCTTAGAAAAATTCTCAATTAACTCTCTCCCTTGATACTACCGACACAAGGGTGTTCCACCACTGATAAGCTGAGTCTCTTAGGAGGGACACAACTCATTTCATACATTCCTCAGGTGTGCATGATAACTCATCAAATAACCTAACCGTATTCTCGAGCCAGAATTCCACCCTCTCGGGATCATCATCTATACCCACTCAGAAATCTTCAGCTCCTTATTTTTGTATCTTATCAATTGGAGGTCTATTTAGTCTCATGAAGTCCATACCTTGGGGTGCTACAAGAATAGGCTGAGGAATAGGTAGAGGTGGAGGGTAAGACTAACTATACCCAAATGTCCAATTGATAGTGTGATCGAGTCTCCGACGTCCTTCAATCCCCGAGCTAACTTGGAAATACTATAAGAAATGGAAAAGAGAAGGGAGTAAACATAAAGCTTAGTTAGTTCACATGTAAATAAATAGCAACATAATCATGAATATTATACAATTAACATAACATTATTTACATATATGTCACCATAGTTTCATAGGCATAACTTACTCATTTTGAATCTTACCGAAAGTTCATCACATACCGAACTCATTCATATAAATTTTTCGTACATACCTGTACCAACTGATAACATGTAAAACCCCTAACCCGTAACCTTCATCGGAATAGGTTAGGAGGCATTAATATTCATATACCAAATATCAAATCATTACAGTAAATATCATTCATTGACATTCATTCAAAACATAAAATCGGGCATACAATACTTAAACGTGCATTCGAAACTAAATTGATAACATATAAAAGTTTCAGAACTTATAAAAAAATTTTAACTTTTCAAAGGTCACACGCCCATGTGAACAGGTCGTGTGGCTCACATGGCTTTAGACATGCCCGTGTATCTAAGTCGTGTCAAAATAGGACATAGCTACTGACTTGCTCACATGGCTACAAGACACGCCCGTGTGCCTTGGCTGTGGTCGACTTACAATTGTAGGGTACCTTAGGGGACACACGACCGTGCAACATAGCCGTGTGTCACACACGGCTGAGACACATGCCCGTGTCTCTGCACGTGTGGACAAAAATAGGCCATTTGAATAACCAATTTGCCACCCCAAAATGGGTCAACCTACAAGCAAAGAAACAAGCATATTTACTCAACCTTTTCAGCCAATAACTATACCAAATCATACATAAGTTATGCTAAAACATTACCAATCATTTTCATTCTCAATTCATCACTCAATTCATACCAAATCTAAAACTAACATCATACCTAACCAAATAATCGATACATCATTCAAACATGTGCTATGAACTTACCAAACTTGCCATTTTACCATCTCTTTTATCCAACCAAAACATACCAAATTAAACATTGGCATCACATATTATATACCATTATCAAACTATAAGTTCAAACATAAACTAGCCAAATCACATGGCTAAATATATATACATCACAAAACATAATCCAAAACTACTAGCCTATACATGCCATACTTCAAAATATACAATTTCAGTATACCAAAATGATGTTTGATAGTGTGGTGACGATCATTGATGATCCCTGAGCTTGCAGTAACTTCGATATCTATAAAACAATGCAAACACACACAAAGTAACCTTTCAAAAGCGTAGTAAGCTCATACCAAAAATCATCAATACATAAGCACTTACAAATTCTCAAATCAACTACCACATCTATACCAACACAATCCATATGTTCATACCAAATCAATGAGCTTCACATACATAGTATCATCTACCACATAGGTATCGTACATACCTAAATCTTCCTATACTTATTCACTTTCATTCTCACCTTTCGTTCAAATATTTTAAGATTTTCTGTAAATTATTCGTGCTTTGAACATCCGCGCACTTACTGCTGCAACAGTTAGCCGAAGCTAGAATGATTCCGCACACTTAGTGCCATCTCAATTAGCCAAAGCTAAGTCGGTATCACACAATTAGTGCCTCATATAGCCGAAGCTAGTTTAAATCGCACACTTAGTGCCAAATACTATTGATTTATCATCGTATTCATCCAAACCAAACATATATACAATGTAAATATAATCAAAACATCAAAATATACTTAACATCATTTTTTAAGTACGAACTTACCTCGTAGTCGAAATTGTCGACTCGATCGTTTATTCTTTAATCTTCGACTTCCCTCGGTCTAAATTTGAATTCCTCTTTTCTTCATATATTTGTATTCAAAATTAACCCTTTTATTCACCAAATCATTCAAAATAATCCATAGACACATATTTAGGGCATTTTGCAAACTAGCCCTCACATTTTCACATTTTGACACTTTAGTGCCTAATTCACAAAATCACAAAATACACAAAATTTGCTTGTACACAAGCTTAGCCGAATTTTCATAATTCTTTTACAAGTCCATACACTTCATTTATTTCACATTTTAGTCCCTCAAAATAACATTTTTACAAATTAGCCCAAAATACTCAATTTCATCAAAAATCCAAAGACAAAACATGTAAACCCAACATCAAGCTTTCATAATTCATCAACTAACATCACAAAACTCATGAATTCATCAATGGCATCTCATCAAATCATCAAAAATTTCATGAATTTATGTATGGGCTAGCTAGAGCACTTAACAACGATCACAAAAATGTAGAAATTATAAAAAACTGAAAAAAAAATACCTCAATTAAGCTTTGAACTAGCCGAAACCCTAAAACTCTTTTTCGTTTCTTTTTGTTCTTAAATTTTTAGCACCAACAACATATAATGCCTATTTTTCACATTTTGTTTTAGTTATAATTCATTTAATACTTGTTTTACCATATTACCCTTGCATTAAAACATTAATATGCTATCAACTAATGTCCACTAATGTCATTTAATCATAAATTTGGTCAAATAACCTCATAAGGACCTCATAATTATAAAGGCAAGTCAAATAGGCACTTTTAACATCTAGCACACAGCTTTTACACTTTACGCGATTAGGTCATTTTTGCAAATTAAGCATACAAATAGTTAAATTTTCACACGAGACTTTCACACATGTTAGTTCACTTATAATAAGCATAGCAAATAATATTAAAATACTTTTATAACTCGGATTTGTGGTCCTAAAACTGCTATTCTGACTAGTGTCAAAACTGGACTGTTACAATTCTCCCCTTTAGGGATTTTCATCCCCGAAAATCTTACCATGAATAGATTGGGATATAACTGTCTCTTAATATCTTCAGGCTCCCACATGGTCTCTTCAATACCATGTAGCTGCCACATAACTTTAACTAACAAAATTTTCTTATTTCGCAGTTCTTTAACCTCGTGAACTAAAATACGAATTGGCTTTTTTTCGTAAGTCATATTAGACTGAATCTCTATTTCAGACGGAGGAATCATATGCGAAGGATCAGATCTATATCGTCGAAGCATCGATACATGAAACACGTTATGAATCTTTTCTAACTCTGGTGGCAATAACAATCTATATGCTACCGGCCCAATACGCTCGATAATCTCATACGGCCCAATAAATCCCTGACTCAGTTTGCCTTTTCTACCGAACCTAAGCACTTTCTTCCACAGAGACACTTTCAAAAACACTTTATCGCCGATCTCAAACTCAATGTCTTTTCTTTTCAAATTTGCATATGATTTCTGACGATTGGAAGTTGCTTTCAAACTATCTCGGATCACTTTAACTTTCTGCTCAGTTTTATTTATCAAATCAACCCGTGAATCTTATTTTTGCTGAGCTCTGTCCAATACAAAGGTGTACAACATTTGCGACCATATAAAGCTTCGTAGGGTGCCATTTTAAGGCTCGACTAAAAACTGTTATTATAAGCGAATTCAATTATAGGTAGATATTGTTCCCACATACCTTTAAACTCAAGAATGCAACATCTCAACATATCCTCGAGTATCTGAATAATCCGCTTGGATTGACCGTCTGTTTGTGGATGAAAAGCACTACTGAAGTGTAATTTAGTACCCAGAGCATCTTGCAAGTTCTTCTAGAATCATGATGTGAATCTCGGATCTTTGTCTGATACTGTAGACAATGGCACACCATGCAATCTCACAATATCAGAAATATATAACTCAGCTAATTTATCAAGTGAGTAATCAGATCGAACTCGAATAAAATGAGCTGATAGAGGCATCTTTCTTTCTCAGAAATAGAGGCAAAGCCGAAACAAAGTCCATGGTCACTCGATCTCATTTCCATTCTAGAACCATAATCGGTTGTAACAATCCTAATGGCATCTGAAGTTCCGCTTTAAGTTGCTGACAGATCAAACATTTAGAAACAAATTCAGAGATATCTCTTTTCATTCAAGACCACCAATAATGTTGTTTCAGATCATTATACATTTTCGTACTACCCGGATGCACAGATAAACGACTACTGTGAGCTTCACTCAGAATCATTTGAATTACTTTTGTATTTCTCGGAACACAAATTTGATCTCGAAATCTCAAGCAATCATCTTTGTCAACTTTGAATTCTGAATCAGACCCTACATCGCACTGAGCTCGTTTAGCTAAAATCTCATTATCAATCTTCTGAGCTTCGATAATCTTTTGTTAGAACAAAGGTCTTGCTTTTAATTCAGGTAAAACTAAACCATCATTTGATAAAACCAAATGAGTATTCATTGTATGCAAAAGCAAACAACAATTTTCGACTCAAGGCACCAGCAACAACATTAGCTTTTCTCGGATGATAATCAATCACAAGTTCATAGTCTTTTAGCAGTTCTAACCATCTTCTCTGTCGTAGATTCAAATCTTTTTGAGTCATCAAATACTTCAAACTCTTATGATCAGAGTATACGTGAAATTTCTCACCGAACAAGTAATGGTGCCAAATCTTTAGAGCAAACACAATCGCAGCTAACTCAAGATCGTGCGTCAGATAGTTCTTTTCATGCGGCTTCAACTGTCTCGAAGCATAAGCAATCACTTTTCCTTCTTGCATCAAAACACATCCCGGACCAATCAATGAAGCATCACTATAAATCACAAATTCTTTACCCAATTCGGGATGTACCAATACCAGAGCTTTAGTCAACAAAGTCTTCAACTGATCAAAGCTGTTTTGACACTTTTCGGACCACGCAAGCTTCATATCTTTCTATAGCAGTTTTGTTAACGGAGTCGTAATCATCAAAAAACCTTTCACGAATCTTTTATAATAACTAGCTAGTCCCAGAAAACTGCAAACTTCATAAACATCCCTCGGAGTTTCCAATCTAAAATAGCTAAAATTTTGCTCGGACCAACCCGAATACCAGATGCAGATACAATATGGCCCAGAAAACTCACTTCTCTCAACCAGAATTCACATTTACTAAACTTCGCATACAACTACTTATCTCGCAGAATTTGTAGCACTAATCTCAAATGCTTAGGATGTTCGGATTCATCACGTGAATAAATCAATATGTCATCAATAAATACAACAACAAATTGATCTAAATACGATCTAAAAATTCTATTCATCAAATCCATAAAGATAGCAGGTGCATTAGTCAATCCGAAAGGCATAACTAAGAATTCATAGTAGCCGTACCTCGTTTTGAATGCAGTTTTTGAAATATCTGTATCTTTCACCCGCAACTGATAATAGTCTGATCTCAAATCTATTTTCGAAAACACATCAGCTCCTTTCAACTTATCAAACAAATCATCAATTTGGGGCAGAGGATATTTATTCTTGATAGTAATTTTATTCAAATGATGATAATCGATACAATTCTCATCGTACCATATTTCTTTTTCACAAATAGAACAGGAGCACCCCAAGGTGAGAAACTCAGCCTGGCAAATCCTCTATCGGTCAACCCTTGCAACTGAGATTTTAATTCTTTTAACTCAGTCAGAGCCATTCTGTACGAAGCTATTGAAATCGGAGCAGTGCCAGGTACCAATTCAATACCAAATTCTACCTCTCTAACCAGAGGTAATCCCAGAAGTTCTTTAGGAAATACGTCAGGGAACTCACACACAATAGGCACTAATTCAACTTTCTTTTCTGACACTCTCAAATTAATCACATATGCAAAATAAGCTTCACAACCCTTTCTCACAATACTTAAAGCTTTCATCAAAGATATTACAGCAGGCAATCCATTCAAATCACTAGATTCAATTCTGACTATTTCGTCATTCTTGCATCTCAAATCAATAATTTTTCGTTTGTAGTTCACCACAGAATCATGCAAAGTTAACCAATCCATACCCAAAATTATATCAAATTCATCAAAAGGTACCAACATCAGATTAGCCGGAAAACAAGTGTCTCGAAACATTAACGGATAATTCTTGCATGCTTTATCAACCAGAACACATCTGCCTAGGGGGTTCGAAACTCTAATTACAAATTCAGTAGACTCTATAGGCAAAGTCTTAAAGTTCACTAAGTTCATACATATGTCAATCCAGGATCTATCAAAACAATCACCTAAGTATCATAGAGAGTAAATGTACCCGTAATCACATCTGGCGATGAAGCTTCCTCGCGAGCTTAGATAGCATAGGCTCTGGCAGGTGCACGAGCCTCAGATCTAATAGCTGTGTCTTTTGTTTCTCTTTGATTACTGCTTATATTTCTCAAATTTCTAGGAGGCCTACCATGAGAAGCATTACCACTCTGCCTCGGATTCTAAACATTATCTTTTTCAACTAAATCTGGGCAATCTTTTATAAAATGATTTCTTGAAACACAACTGTAACAAGCTTGGTTATTACTTTTTCCCCAACATTCTCCGAAATGTCGTCTTCCACATTGATTACATTTAGGCTTTTCATTCTTTGCGTTATCAACACTGGCAATAGACTAGCTGAAGATTTGAAATTCGATTGCGATCTAATACGATCTCTGTTCAAATGTCCCGCACTAGTCTTTGAATGACCACTATCATCTCTAAACTTCTTTGATCCAAATTGAAATGATTTGCCTGATGATTTCTTTTGTACATCTCTAACTTCAAAATCAGCTTTTCTTTTCTCTTTCCCAAGATCTTCAGCTTTACATGCTCGTTCCACTAGTACTACAAATTCTTTGATTTCCAAAATCCCGACTAACATACGAATATCTTCATTTAAGCCATCCTCGAATCATTTGTACATTATTGCTTCTATAGATACACATTCACGAGCATACAAACTCAACCTTACAAATTCCCGCTTGCATTCTGTTACAGACATACGACCTTGTTTAAGATTAAGAAACTATTTGCATTTCTGATCAATAAATCTCTGACTGATATATTTCTTCTTAAATTCAGTTTGGAAGAAATCTCAAGTAACACGTTCACTCGGAACCACAGATGTCAAAGTCTTCCACCAATGGTACGCCATATCTCTCAGAAGGGAAACAACACATTTTATACATTCCTCGGGACTGAGAGACAATTCGTCGAACACTCTTATCGTGTTTTCTAACCAAAATTAGACTTTTTTTAGCATCATCACTCATTGTAGCTTAGAACTCTTTAGCACCATATATTCTAATCTTATTGAGTAGTGGTCTACTTAACTAAACCGGATTCACTAGTGGCATAACAGGAGTTTGAGGAGGATTAATCGAGGGTGAAGGTGGTTGTACAGCCGAATTGGTTCTAATGTATTGAGTGAACCAATCATTCATCATCTGATAGAAAGCTTGCTTAGCCTACCCATCACGACTACTCATAGCCGGTTGAGAGAATCAGATTGCACCGTCCCTTACGCGGGAGCAGGCGCATTGCTTTCAACATCGTCCGCTATGGCTCTTTCGGGATCCATTTGCTATATAAAAGCACATTTCAATGTTAGAATTCATCACACTATCGCAGTTCACAAATATGGCAAGTATAGCTAGACTCACAAATACTATGGTAGTCCTAGAACCGACTAA
Organism: Gossypium hirsutum; assembly: GCF_007990345.1. Classification (NCBI taxonomy): domain Eukaryota; kingdom Viridiplantae; phylum Streptophyta; class Magnoliopsida; order Malvales; family Malvaceae; genus Gossypium; species Gossypium hirsutum. Next base: position 69,237,245 of record NC_053425.1, read on the forward strand.
ACTATAGCTCTGATACCAATAAAATGTAACATCCCTAACCTGTAACCGTCACCGGAATAGGTTAGGAGGCATTACTTAACCCACAACACAACTCAGAATATTCATATATCAAATATCAAATCATTACAGTAAATATCATTCATTCACATTCATTAAGAACATAAAATCGAGCATATGATACTTAAAGGTTTATTCAGAACTAAATTGATAACATATAAAAGTTTCGAAACTTATAAAAAATTTTCAACTTTTCAAAGGTCACACGCCCGTATGAACAGGCCATATGCCTCACATGGCCTTAGACATGCCCTGTATCAAAGCCGTGTCCAAACAGGACATAGTTACTAACTTACTCACATGGATACAAGACACGCCCGTGTGCCTTGGCTGTGGTCAAGCCTGACTTGGGCCACACGGCTAGCCACACGCCCGTGTGCTTTGGCAGTGTTCGAGCCTTACTTACAATTGTAGGGTACCCTAAGGGACACATGACCGTGCAACATAGACGTGTGTCGTACACGGCTGAGACACACGCTCGTGTCTCTGCCCGTGTGGACAAAAATAGGCCATTTGAATAACAAATTTGCCACCCCAAAATGGGTCAACCTACAAGCAAAGAAACAATCATATTTACTCAACCTTTTTAGCCAATAACTATACCAAATCATACATAAGTTATGCTAAAACATTACCAATCATTTCTATTTTCAATTCATCACTCAATTCATACCAAATCTTAAACTAACATCATACCTAACCAAATAATCGGTACATCATTCAAACATGTGCTATGAACTTACCAAATTTTCCATGTTACCATCTCTTTTAACCAACCAAAAACTACCAAATTAAACATTGGCATCACATATTATATACCACTATCAAACTATAAGTTCAAATATAAACTAGCCAAATCACATGGCTAAATATATATACATCACAAAATATAATCCACAGCTACTAGCCTATACATGCCATACTTCAAAATATACAATTTCAAAATGCCAAAATAAGGTTTGATAGTGTGGTGACGATCCTTGACGATCCCCGAGCTTGCAGTAACTTTGATATCTATAAAACAATGCAAACACACACAAAGTAACCTTTCAAAAGCTTAGTATGCTCATACCAAAAAGCATCAATACATAAGTACTTACAAATTCTCAAATCATCTATCAAATCTATACCATCACAATCCATATGTTCATACCAAATCAATAAGCTTCACATACATAGTATCATCTACCACATAGGTATCGTACATACCTAAATCTTCCCGTACTTATTCACTTTCATTCTTACCTTTCATTCAAATATTTTAAGACTTTCCGTAAATTATTTGTGCTTTGAACATCTGCTTACTTACTGCTGCAACAGTTAGCCGAAGCTAGAATGATTCCCCACACTTAGTGCCATCTCAATTAGCCAAAGCTAAGTCGGTATCGCACACTTAGTGCCAAATACTTCTGATTTGTTGTCATATTCATCCAAACCAAACATATATACAATGTAAATACAATCAAAACATCAAAATATACTTCACATCATGTTTTAAGTATGAACTTACCTTGTACTCGAAATTGTCGACTCGATCATTTATTCTATAATCTTTGACTTCCCTAGGTCTAAATCCAAATTCCACTTTTCTTGATCTATATGTATTCGAAATTAATCATTTTATTCACCAAATCATTCAAAACAATCCATAGACACATATTTAGGGAATTTTGCAAACTAGCCCTCATATTTTCACATTTCGACACTTTAGTCCCTAATTCACAAAATCAAAAAATATACAAAATTTGCTTGTACACAAGCTTAGTCGAATTTTCATAATTCTTATACAAGTCCATACACTTCATTTATTTCACATTTTAGTTCTTCAAAATAACATTTTTACAAATTAGCCCAAAATACTCAATTTCATCAACTAACATCACAAAACTCATGAATTCATCAATGGCATCTCATCAAATCATCAACAATTTCATGAATTTTAGTATGGGCTAGCTAGAGCACATAACAACGATCACAAAAACATAGAAATTATCAAAAATCGAAACAAAAACATACCTTAATTAAGCTTTGAACTAACCGAAACCCTAAAACTCTTTTTCTTTTCTTTTCTTTTCTTAAATTTTCGGCAACAGCAACATATAATGCCTATTTTTCATGTTTTGTTTTAGTTATAATTCATTTAATACTTGTTTTACCATATTACCCTTGCATTAAAACATTAATATGCTATCAACTAATGTCCACTAATGTCATTTAATCATAATTTTGGTCAAATAACCTCATAAAGACCTTACAATTATAAAGCCAAGTCAAATAGGCACTTTTAACATCTAGCACACAACTTTTACACTTTACGCGATTAGGTTTTTTTTGCAAATTAAGCATACAAACAGTTAAATTTTTACATGAGACTTTCACACATGTCAATTCAAATATAATAAGCATGAAAAATAATATTAAAATACTTTTCTAACTCATATTTGTGGTCCCAAAACCACTATTCCTACTAGGGTCAAAACCGAACTGTTACATAACACATTCTCATAACCTCATCTTTGACTTGTCGAATAACCCACTGATTTACCCGTTGAACACCTGGAATACTATCGGATACACGGAAAGCTTGCACATAGTGCTTCATACGTAGCCACATGCTACCTCATATCACATACCACACATTGCTCGCTCTTGAGCTAGTCACAAGCCTACTCACACAAGCTGACAGTTAGGACATAACGACACGGGCTGCTTACAGAAGCTGACAGGTGCCCACAACACATTCTAGGCTACCCAGCAACCAGTAGACGAACAAGACCAGCACCCAGATCACATTACATACATCACATAATCTCATGAGCTCATACTCACATAGTTCTTAGTGACATGTCACTCATATCCTAATCTATTCCTAAGGTTCAAATGGGATTTTCTCGATGTCACATCTTCGTCGAACTAGTTCACAATGTCATTCTCATTGACCATAATATCGTTCATACGCTCATTATAACAATTAAACGTAGAAATTCATACATTAATGAAGTATTAAAATATGATACAACATTGTATTATTTACACTTGAACTTTCCTTTTTACAAAAACAGTAAAAACGAATCTAATCGTCGTACACCTTGTTTTCCCCTGATCAACGTTCGTTCCTCATTTTTCTTGCTTTATAATACCAAAATTAGCTTATTTAATACACAAATTATTCAATCCAGTCCATAACTCATACTTTGACAATATTACCTTTTTACCCCTAAACTTTTACATATTTACAGATTAGTCCTTAGGCCCGTAAAATGAAATGTACTCATTTTCTTTATTACTCAAGCCTAGCGGACCCACACACATATTCATATCAGCCCGCATTTTTCATCAAAATTAGATTTTTACTACACATTTTACATCTTTTACAAATAAGTCCTTTTTATGCATTTCTATCAAAAATCACTTTGTAAAAGATGTTAAACACACATCAAACTTTCATAATCTACCATGAAACATCAAGATACATGCATGTCACACATGGGTAGATTTTTGAACATGAAACCTAGCTCAAATAAATGGTAGAAATAGCTAGATCGGTTGATGACAACTTCAAAAATACAAAGAACATTAAAAACAGGGCTAGGATGCACTTACTATTGAGCTTGAAAGGATGAACAAAACCTTAGCCATGGGTCATTAGAAATTTCAGCAATAGGGGAGGAATATGGACACAATTTTTTACTTATTTTCCCTTTTTATTCTTTTATTAACCAAATGACAAAAATTCCCTTAAGTCATTTCTTTGAAATTCTACCTACCCATGCCCATTTTTGTCTATAAAAATAGAAATTGGGCAAATTGCTATTTAAGGACCTCTAATTAATAATCCATGGAAATTTCATTCTTAAAACTTCTAGAACTCATATTTCGAAACTTTTGCAATCTAGTCTTAGAAGTTAAATTAGACATTTATTCACAAAATTTCTTCATGAAACTTTCACATAATCATCAAATATGCCATAGACTTCAAAGTATTTATAAAATAATTATTTCTACATCGAATTTGTGGTCTAAAAAGTACTGTTCTGACTAGACCCTAATTCGGGATGTTACATTGATTAAATGAGGGATTTTAATCATTAATTAGATACTAAGTTTTCAATATATTATTGAATTAGGTGCTAACATATATGCCCCAAATCATCCATAAAGGTGAAGAACGATTGTACGTACGAGTCGCATCGATATAGTGTAAGAAATCTAACTAGTTTAGATTCGTAAAATAGTAGTAATTTTGACGATTGGTTGGAACCCATAAGTGGGTGTTTGGGGGCTGGTTTAATGGTAAATTTATTGAATTTTGGTTTAGGTTCGTTTAAGGAATTATTAAGGAAAATTGGTAGATTCACTAATGTGCTGCAAGGAAGCGAAAAATAAGGTGTGGGTCTTAAACTCATAAAATTGTTTGAAAATGTTAAATATCATGTTATATTTGATAAACTAGCTTGCTCACTAGATTGGCTTAATAGCCAAATTATTGATTTTGTGAGTGGCGAGCCAGGTATGTTTTGAGCCTTAAAAGGTTGACATGTTGGCAAAATTGATAGTTTGATAGTATAAATGTTTTATTGAGTTAGTAATTGCATATTTAAACGTATGAGATATTTGTTATATTATATACTGAAAAGGAAGCTATTTATGCACAATGAAAATCCATAAAGTATGTCAATTTGAACGATATTGATTGATACCAACACAATGGTAATTTGAAAACTTGGAACTTTGTTTCCATTTACTAAAAGTATGTGATTATTGAAGACATGCTGAGATTATGTATGAGATTGTGTGACATATTGCATATGCATTGGGTTGGGATTCTATGGTTGGTAGAGGAGTACAGAGAGGAATGGTGATTTACCACATTTTTATTGGTAGCTTGTTTGCTTTTTTATTGGCAGAATTTTCTACATATTGTTATCGGTGGTATCAACTACAATGGGCTTAAGCCCATAATGTTTTGGAGTTCAGATGACGGGATCTAGGGAAGCCGTGGTGTTTAGTGGATGGTATAGGTAGGAACCTTTTTGCATTGCAATATGCTCACAACATATTTGAATGTTATTGATTTATGATTTGTGTTGTATTGTGTTGTATTGAATGGTATCAAACTTAATGATTCTTATTCGAATGAATGATGTCCCATGCTCATACACCATTTGACATCAATTTGATAATGGCCACATAATGATATGAAATTCCTATTATGGTTCTATTTTCTAATATTAAAGCTAATTTGTTTCACTGTATTCAATATTTATTTTTTTTAAATAATTGTTTGACTCACACTGAGCTTTTCATAAGCTCACCCCCAAATAGTGATTAACTTTTCAGGTAAACCTTGAAATTAGGACCGGACTCAGCATTTAAAGAATCACCTTGGATCTCGGATTTTTTTTCTTCATAAGTATTATTAAGTCTTTATTGTTTTTGGTTTGTAATTTTTAATTAATTCTGGTCTGTGGCTTGGTAACTTTCCTTTTGGGGATTTTTGCATGCATGGTTTACTCAAGCATAATAAGCGGATAATGCATAATATCAAGCTTAAGTAAAATTTGATATTGTTCCTTTTTTAAAAAAACAAATCAATATGGCAACTAAATTTCCAAAATGACTTGAAAATGGGTTTTTCCACTGCATTAGTTTAACATCAAGTTTTTTTTTTAAGAAGAACGACAAGCAAATAGTTTTTATAAAACAAAACTATCAAAAATAAAATGAATCCTAAGTATACACTACCTAATGAATGAATGCTTTTAAGCTAACTCAAAGTACAACTATGGCTTTCACTAAAATGAGTTTATTTAAGGTCTTCAAAAGTAATGTAAGTTAGCTTAGCCATTTTGGTGGTTAATGTAGCCTCCTCAATCTAGCCATAACGTCTAGGCTGGGTTAGGGAGGTTACAGTAATTTTCCATAAAAGCACTCAGACATTTCCCTTGTTTTGCAAAATAGTCTTATGTAATTAATATTTTAAATTCCCTCAATTAAACCCCAATTTAATTTATTTTCTTCAATTCTAATTTGACCCAAAATATTTATTTTACCCAAAAATTATTTAAAACTATAAAATTAATTTTTCTAAAAATATTTTTATGTTTTAGAATATTATTTTTTAAATGAAATTAAGCTAACTAAACTAATAGAAAAATTACTAATAACCCCGTTTAACTCCTAAGTTTTTAGTCGGAACCCAATAAACATAATCGAAACTACTAGACCTATTTTTAGGGCCTCATATTGAGCTCTAAGTCAATCGGTGAGTTTAAAGTTAATAGTCAACAGTTGAACCATTATTAGATCGATGAAATCTAGCAGAAAAACACCTTGCTCACTTTAACCGATCCATGAAAATTTCATGCTGAAAGACTTTTATTTTATTTATGAATAAAAAATTATTTTTCTTTTATTCTTATTCTTATTTTCTATTTTTTATTTTATCTTTATTTCTATTTTAATTTTATTTTAGTAGGTTGTAAATAAATTAGCATTTAATAAGTAATAAATAAAATGGTAAATAGAAATAATAATATTATTAAAACTCCTAATTAAAAAAATTAGTTTAAATTTTTAACCTAAATAAAATTTAGGTTAATTTTTTTTCTTTTATATTTTCCCTTTCTCTTTCTTTTCTTTTTCAATCATCACCGCTATTGCTGTTCCACATCACCATGCCTTGCATCGGCCATCGCCCCTCACCACTAGCACAGCATTGCACAACAGTAATGCCTTGCACGATTTGCCACTCCACAGCGCCCCAGCGTGCGCCCCTGTACTGCGCAGTAGTAGTAGTGTGCTAACCTTGTGTGCCACCAATCGACAACAGAAGCAATATCCTTCTGTAGACCCTTGGCGACTCGCGACTAAATTCTTTCACCATTCGGTAACCCTTATTTGCCACCCAAGCCCATCTTTGAAGTATTTTGGGTTTATTATTCTACTAAAATGGCTTTTTTCTCGATTATTTTTAAATTCTATGGAAGAGTCAGAAAAAAGAAGAAATCAGAGATTCAAATGATGGGTTTCAGCCTTTGTTTCGAACCCCAAGAATAAAAGCAAGATACATAGAAATATTTAAGAAAAACCCCATGTTTCTGGATAAGGGCTTTCAACTTGATAATGAGTATGATGTACCAACACTCATTCGGGAAATTATTAAGAAACGAGAAAGGAAATTTTTGTGCGATATTGATCTTCTCCTTATGAAGATGTTGTCAGAGAGTTTTATGTTCATTTGAATTCATTGACATTGACAACACTCCATGTGCAAGGAAAAAATTTATCTCTATCATCAACAACAATCAATGCCTTATTCAGTTTACCCGATATTGAAAATGATGACTATTCTACCATGGTAGCAAATTCCAGTGAAGAGACGGTTCAAGAAATTCTGATAATTTTCACGACTCATGGAGCCAAATGGACAATTTTGAGACAAGGTACTCATTACTACCAAATGGAATATCTAACCCGAGAGGCAAAGGTATGGTACTATTTCATTTGAACAAGTATAATACCTGTATTTTTCAATTGCACTATTTCGATAATACAGATGATTCTTATATTGTATATTGACCATAAAGACAATTAATGTAGGGAGAATAATTCTCAATGAAATTCAGAAGTGTGCAGTAGAAAAGACAGGATATTGTTATTTCCCATCACTCATGACTCTGATGTGTCACTGAATAAACATACTGATGCGAGACATTGAAGATCCTTACAACAAAGGTATGATTACTGCCTATGATATTTCTACGGCAGTAAGTGGCGTCACTAAAAAAACACAAATAACTCAGTTTGATTAGAATGAAATTGTATAATCAAAACTAATTCAAGTAGTACCAACCCACTTGATAATCCTGTACCAATTTTTATGTCTACTTAGCCTTCTACTATTTCGGTAACATAGACATATATTATGAAGTATGCTAAAATTTAAGATTAATCGAATCAAAATACTTTTCAAAACTTATTTAAATCTGTTGATGATCTTCCTAAGTATATTTATATTTGAGTTATGGAACTCAACTCGTGAAACCGGTCTGAATGATTTCGCCATACCTAGGAAAGATTTTAATAACATGGAGGAAGAGAAAGACATAGACATTGATGGATCAATAAATAAGTGAGGGGGTTGTATTTATTTAAAGACAATTTTAGTTAATTTTCTTTATTTTTATTTTTAAGACATTACTTCTATAACACCACTTACCCGCATTCGATGCCAGAATAGGGTCCTAGGCGTTACCAGACTCAAACATAAACATTCATACAAAACCGGGCCATAAAATTTCACCCAAGTTAGAAACATTCATACACAAGCATATTGTCCCTTATCCGAGCTCAGGAGCCCCAAAATGCACATTGGGTGTCTTTCGGGACTAAACTGCAAACTTTTAGAACTTTTGTCAACTTGTAGAACTTTTGTCACACCTAGAAAATTTTCTTGTTTTGGAGGGTCACATGCCCAAATGGACACACCTGTGTCCTCTGTAACACCCTGAATTTGGGCCTAAAAGTTTTGGGCCTTGAGCATGGGAGCAGTTGAAGGAAGCTTATAATATTTTGTTGTGCGTGTAAATTTCGTTAATGAAGGCTTGTTTTAGTGGTTAAGTGTGCTGAGAAGTGTTGGAGAAGTCTTGGGTTCAAATCTGGACTCTAGCAAAAATTTTGGTTTAAGGTGAATCAAACCCTAGGTGTAGTAGGTAGGCCTTAAGAATATTGTTGGGGAAATTGTGCCACAAAAAGCCTTGTGGTCTAGTGGAAAAGTAGCGCCACATAAGAGGCAGGAAGGTTGCGTCATAGAGGTGGCAAGGAGGTCTAGGGTTCGAAACTCATGGCAATCAAAGAGCATTTATTTTGCTAACAGGGGGCGGCAAGAGTTGGTGTTGAATTTAAACTCTGATGATGGAGGGATCCCACATTAGGAAGCTAACTTAAGAGTGGATGCGAAGCTGGCTTTAAATAGAGAGAACCATGAGGAGAGTAAAGGTACCTTTCTTGGCTAATCCCTTTCGCTTTATTGCGCGCTCGTTTGGGTTGGGTGTCGGCTAAGAGTGCTCGGAGCGCGGATTAACTCCAGTCTCCTATCAGGTGTGTATTTTCTCGCTACTCTAGCTGTAGGATGGCTACTTCGAGCCGTGATGGGCCGAAAGGGGTCATGTGGGCCCAATGGACCTACGGGCCCAATTGGATAAGTTGTTTGATTGTGTAGTAAATATTGGACTAGGCTAGGTGAATCTCATATATGTGGCTAGATTTGGGCTAAAAGGGCCACACGAGCGTGTGGGCCCATTTGGGCTGAGAAAGGGCTTTAGGCCCATTCGTATTGTTTTCCCTATTTAGAATACTTTAGTTTACCAAATTACCAAAATACCCTTGGTTTACAAAATTACCAAAATATCCCTAGTTTGTAAAATTACTAAAATACCCTTGGTTTATAAAATTACCAAAATACCCTTAGTTTGTAAAATTACCAAAATACCTCTGGTTTGTAAAATTATCAAAATACCCCTAGTTTGTAAAATTACCAAAATACCCCTGATTTGTGAAATTACTGAAATACCCTCGACCTGTAAAATTATTGAAATACCTTCGACTTGTAAAATTACCAAAGTACGCTTGATTTATAGAATTACCGTTTTACCCTCAATTTACAAAATTACCGAAATACCCTTGTAGGGTAGAAATACGAAATACCCCTGTAGGGTAGAAATACTGAAATACCCCTGTAGGGTAGAATTATTGAAATACTCCTGTAAGGTAGAATTACCGAGATACCCTTGTGGGGTAAAATTACCATTTTACCCCTAGTGTGTTAAATGATTGTTTTGCCCTTGTGGGCAAGTGACTGACTTGGACTGTGTGGTTGACGGATTTGATTGTGAATATATGTTGGTGATATGAATGACTTGACTGTGATTGTTTGATTCAAATATGGACATGATATTCTGATTCTGTATGTTGTATGCCATGACATGTATATCTGTTGCATGGGATATAGGTTATATTGATGGAGGAAGCGATCTGGCAGCCTCACTGCAATCTGGTGGCCTCGCCACATATATCTGTTCTGGTGACTTCGTCACAATATCTGGCAGCCTCTGTAACATCCCGAAATAGGGCCTAAACGGAATAGTGGTTGCGAAACCACAAATCTGAGGTAGAAAAATTTATTTTATTATTATTTTGAGGTTCATGATATGATTGCATGATTGTGTGAAAATTTCGTGATGAAATTCTATGCATAAAGTGCTTAAGTTGAGATTAATGACTAAATCGGATAATTTGTAAAACTTGCATTCTAGAAGTTTTTAGTATGAAATTGCTTTAAAATATTAATTAGGAGGGTTTAAATAACAATTTGACCAATTTCTAAGTTCATGGACAAAATAGGACATGGATGAAATTTTTTGAAAGTTTAATAAGGAAGGGCATTTTGGTTATTTGGATATTAAATGAAATAAAAAGGGAAAAATAACACAAAATTCATAATCTTCTTCATTAGCACGAAATTTCAATGGTTCTCCATAGCTAGGGTTTGTTTCAAGCTTTCAAGCTCCATAGTAAGTGATTCCAAGCCCCGTTTTTAATGTTCTTTACGTTTTCGGAGTCCCAGTAGCTCAATAAAGCTTATGCTAGCAATAATTTAAGTTAGGGTTCATATTTGGAAAAATACCCATCGGTGAAAAGTGTTTATTTTGATGTTTTATGGTAGAATATGAGGTCTTAGATTATGTTAGACAACTTGTGCTACTCGATTTTAGGTAAAAATGAGTAAAAGGGCTTAATTAGTAAAAATACCTAATAGTCATAAGTATATGTTAGAGTGAGAATTTGATTTTACTATAGAAGGGAAAAACGATCAGTATGTCATAAAACATAAGAAAATAGGCTGAAGTTTAATTTACGAGATTTGGGGCAAAAGTGTAAATATGTAAAAGTTTAGGGGAAAAATGTAATTTTTCCAAAATTTGAGTAAAGGACTGTTTTGATAAATGTGAATATTAAATAAGTTAAATTTGCTATTATAGATCAAGAAGAGTGAAATTCGGGAGTAGATCAGGGAAAAGAAAAAGTAAAGCACTAAATTGTAAAGTTTAGTCACATTTTGTATCTAGGTAAGTTTACAGTAAATAAATGTAATATTCTTTTATTTTACATTATTATTGTCAATTTCCAGCATTTATATACTTATTTTTTGAGAATATTTAAAGTCGAATTAAAGGCGAAGTGACAGAGAAAAAGCATTAGGAAGCCCGTTTGAACCTTAGGAATGTTAGGATATTGGGGTTGACAAGACAGGACAGGACAAAAATGAGCCATGTAAGTCCATATCAGATATATGACTTTGGAGACAAGAATGAGCCATGTAAGCCCATATTAGATATATATGGCATTGGAGACAGGAATAATTCATGTAAGTCCATGTCGAAGACATGGCATTGGCAGGATATTGATAGACAGGAACGACCCTAGTATCCTTAGTATTCCGAGTGGTTCAACGGGTCATTGTACACGTTAAATTACAGTGAATTATCAGCAAAATGGAAGGTAGATTATATTTATGAATAGTGAAAGGTCAGGTAAGAAAGAAGGTAAGTGAGTAAAGAAGAAGGTAGAAAATGAGAAGTAAAGAAAGTTTATGAGGCTAGGTGACATTATGTATAATTATTCATTATGTTGAATGTTGTAATTTATTTGCTTGTAAGCTTACTAAGCCTAGTGCTTACTCTCTTTATTTTCTTTTTCTTATAGTTTTTATCAAGCCACTCGGGGATTGAAGGAAACGTCGGAGACCCGATCACACTATCGAAGAAATCACATTGGTATAGTTAGACGTTTCGTTTTGTGTATGGCATGTATAGGAACTTGGTTTCTTTTGATATGATATGATCAATGAATGATGTGTAAATACTTGCTAGTGATTAGCTAATAAAATGGCTGATGATATACATGTTTAATAGTATGTATGATTAAGTAGTAACTATCACATGAAAACTATGAAAAATGTGAAAGTAACTTAAAAACGGATTCAAGTATCAGAAATAACGTGACTTTGAAAAATCACAAAAAAATTGTAGAGACATGGTTTGATGGTGAATAATATATGAAATTAAATCTCATTGTGTCTATTTTCATATGGAATAAGCAAAACAGGTAAAGGTTTTGTATTTTATAAGATATCTGAGTTTTAGTGAAATAGGGCCAGAGCGATTTTTGGATCCCCTGTTCCAACTTTGTAATTTCACCATAAATTTTTAAAAAATAATTAGGTGGTGTACTTTATATGATTAGAATCCTTATTGAATATAGTTTTAAAAGAAACAAACAGTATAGTCATATAATTTTTTTTACAGGGAGAAAAGTGGTTCGTAGTAAGTAGAGGTCAGTGCAGTCGAATTCTGAAATGGGGGTAACTTTAACTAATAAACTGTACTAATTGGCTAAGTCAAAAATTCTAGAAAAAAATTTGTAGATATATATATGAGTCTAGTTTCAGAAAAAATTTACGGATCTTAATTTGAAGTTTTGAAACTCGAGAAATAAATTTTTAAGCAACCATGACGCAGAAAAATAGTTTATTCCGAAAATTAAAATAAGTGGTTTAGAGTTGTTTAAAAGGTAAGATAAGTTTAGTAACACCTCAAGCTTGACTCCGGTGATGGTTTCGGGCATGGGGGCGTTACAGCTTCGCTGCAATCTGGTGGCTTCACCACATATATATATCTGTTCTGGTGGCCTAGCCACAATATCTGTATCTGGTGACTTCGTCACAATATCTAGCAGCCTCGCTGCAAATTCTGTGGTGTGTAGCGGATAGGTGGGTCGAGTTGTCTCCCCACATGGTGTAAGGTTGGCACGGCGATGTTTTGGTTTCGAAAAACACTTCAATGTGACACTCCAAATCCGAGCCAAACTTCCAGGGCGGGTTTGGGGTGTTATATCCTCAGCCCGTGTAACTCTCTGTTTATGATGTCATCAACTAGATATGGTCACGCGGCCAAGTCATACGCCCGTGTCTTAGGATGTGTGGTGAATCAAATTCCAAAAATCTAGTGCAGACTTCACACGGCCAGGGCACATGCCCATGCCCTGAGGCTGTGTCCTTCACACGGCTGAGACACACAGCCATGTCTCTGCCCGTGTGTTTACTACTGGGCATTCTATTTTACCTAATTAGGGTGCAGGGGACACAAGGCTGGATCACACGCCCATAGGTCAGACAGTGTGTCACACACGGCCTAGACATAGGCCCGTGTGTCTACCCATGTGGACAACTATAAGGCTATTTTCCAAGCCCTTTGCCACCCTTAGACACTCACATACATAGACATATTTCTTAGCACACAACATGTCACATTTTGACAATCAATCATTCCTAATCAAGACAAATTCATGCCCATGTAATGTCACCATTTCACATACTCAAATTAACAAGCTTAATTAAGGCATTCCACACCAATTTCATAGCCAATCAACATTATTAATCTACTTTCAATTCACACATTTAAACCATGATCATAGCCATACCAATTTGTCATCATTCATTCATCATACTTGTATGCCATATAACACCATCCATCATCATCAAGACTTTGACACATGCGTGCATAAATAATTAGGTTTACAACCCAATAATCAATATGAACCATATCTCATGGCTATATACAAAACAAATAATCAAATCATTATAAGCCAACACATTTGACTATACCAATATGACATATAGCAAAAAGACCAAGTCCCTATACAAGCCATACTCAAAATGTTGAGACTAACTATACCAAAATATCCAATTGATAGTGTGATTGAATCTCCGATATCCTTCAATCCCCGAGCTAGCTTGGCGATACTATAAGAAAATGGAAAAGAGAGGGGAGTAAGCATAATGCTTAGTAAGTTTGCATATAAATAATTAACAATATTAATCATGCATTATTATACACATGACATAATATGGTTTGTCACCATGTCATCAAGTTTCATAGATGCATATTAAATCATGTCATTTACATAGTGTACAAATAAACTCATTATCATGATTTATTCATTCACTTCCTATTCAAGTGTCACTGATTCATAATCTTAATATTATGAGCTTTGTGTACATACCTGTACCCTTCCAGCATGATCATACCTTGTCATTTCTTTGACTTAATCTTTGAATTACCTGTTGAACCACTTGGAATACTAAAGGATACTCGGGGAAAATCTCATACACATAGTAAGATGCCAATGCCATCTCCCAGATATGGTCTTACATGGGATCACATATCGATGCCAATAGCCCAGCTATAGTCTTACAAGATGTCTTATATCGATGCCATGTCCTAGACATGGTCTTACACGAAATCAGATATCGATACCAATGCCATATTCCAGATATAGTCTTACATGGGATCACATATTGATGCCAATGCCAGTTCCCAATCATGGTCTTACATGGGATCACACCAAACCCTAATGTTATGACATTTGTATCCTAACTATTCCTAAGGTTCAACCGGGATTTCAAAGCACCAAACCTTTCTTCGATCATCATCGAGTCATCAATAACCAAATTCATAGAGACAATATACATTTCATGCAATATTGAATTATTTACACACGAACTTATCTCGGTAGCAAAATATGGCTAACTATTTGATTTAGTCCATAACTTTGTTCTTTCCTCGGTTTAGGTCCGGACTCTGTTTTTCTTGATCTATAATAGAAAATTTCACTTGATTATCACATTTTCAAAATAGTCCATAAATCATACTTTGGCAAAATTAAAATTTTGCCCCTAAACTTTCATATATTTACAAATTAGTCCCTAGGCTCGTAATATGAAATGTACTCATTTTCTTTGTCACCCAAGCCTAGTCGAACCTATATTATACTTATTTACAAGCCAAATCTCATGGCTAAATCATAACTCAAAACATACCAATATGACACTAGCCTATACATGTCATATACCATATACACAAAGCTCTCAAAAGTACGAACAAGATGATCAATAGTGTGATGATGTTTTCCTAACGATCCCCAAGTCTGAGTTAATTTCGATAATCTATAAAACAATGAAAATTAAACAAAGTAAGCTTTAAAAGCTTAGTAAGCCATATACAAAGAAAGTCAACACATGAATAATTTCATATCAATTCAAATATGCTAAACATAGCTAATCACATTAAAATTCACAAACCTTTCTCATTTAACATATATTCAATGCCTTAATCGAGTTCGTCAAATAATTCCCCTTTTCAATACTCGTATGAATTTTGTATGTACCTGAGTCACTTTGCTCATTCACATATTCTTTCTCAACTTGACTTTGCCTGTTGAACTGTTCGAAATCATTAAGTATACTCGGCAATCACATATAGCTCGTACAATGCCATATCTCAGATATGGTCTTACATGTTATAACATATCGATGCCACTGTTCTAGACAAGGTTTTAAACGTAATCGATTAATGATGTCAATGTCCCAGACAAGTAATCACAGTACAATGCGAATGTCCCTGACATGGTCTTACATGTAATCTCATCTCAGTAACCTAATGTCATGACATTCGTATCCTATACTATTCCTAAGGTTCGTATGGGACTTTCGAATGTTGTAACTCTGTCTATTCTTACTCATAATTGTTCTTTCAACATTTAAAACAATTTAATGATAGGTAAACATATATAATTCAATTTAATGACATTTATTTGCATATGAATTTACCTCGTAGTCGGAATAGAGGGAGTGGATCGACTATTCGATAACTTTTGATTTCCCTCGATCTAAATCCAATTTCTTTTGTTCTTGATCTATATACATTCAAAATTGATTCATTTATTCATTGATTCATTCAATTCAATCCACAAACACATATTTGGGCATTTTTTACACTTTAGCCTAAAATTTTCACATTTCTTACAATCTAATCCTTATTTCATAAAAACACAAATTACACAATATCTTTCTAATTTCATGCTAGCCAAATTCTCTATAGGTTCATAGCAACCTATATTTTTCATCTATTTCACAATTTAACCCTTCAATTTACACTATTCTCAATTTAATCCCTAATATGCATTTTTACTCAAAATCACTTTACAAAACATGTATATCAAACACCAAGCTTTCATATTTCATCATCAACACTCAAAAACATCAAGCTATCATCAATGGCATTTTATAAAATCACTAACAAACTCAAAAATTAGGGCACGGGCTAGCTAGAACACGAAGTAACGATCCCAAAAACATAGAATCATAAAAAATCGAGCTAAAATCGAATCTTAATCAAGCTTAGTGTTGGACGAATATCAGAAGCCCTAAATGGCTTTCTTATTCCTCTTATTTTTGGGCAGAACAAAGATGATAACTCAAAATTATGGCTTTTATTTTATTTATGTTATGTTAATTAACATTTTTACTAATTTACCCTTAATGAAACCATTACGAAATGACCTAATAAAAGCTCATTTATGACGATTTCTACTTTCAATGGTCTAATAACAACATAAGGACCTTGCATTTAATAAGCCATAGCAATTAGACACCTTTATCAAATAGAATACAACTTTTGCATTTTACGCGATTTAGTCCTTTTCTCAAATTAACCAATTAGACACCTTTATCAAATAGAATACAACTTTTTCATTTTACACGATTTAGTCCTTTTCTCAAATTAACCACTTAAACGATAAAATTATTTCACAAATGTAATATCTCGAATTAGGGCCTAATCAGAATAGTGGTTCGTGACCACAAATCCAAGAAATAAATAATTATTTTATGATTTTTTTGAGGTCTATGGTATGATTTCATGATTGTGTGAAAATTACGTGAAGAAATTCTATGCATAAAGTGCTTAATTTGAAGTTAGGGACTAAATTGAATAAGTTGCAAAACTTGCATTCTAGAAGTTTTAGTATGAAATTGCTTTGAAATATTAATTAGGAGGTCTTAAATAGAAATTTGACCAATTTCAAAGTTTATGGACAAATATTGGACATGAATGGAATTTTTGGAAAGTTTAGTAGTAAGGGCATTTTGGTCATTTAGGGGTAAAATGAATTAAAATACAAAATTAAAAGCCAATTTTGCTCATATTCGTCACCATGGACGTGTATACCAAGGGAGACTCCATGGATAGGGTTTCCAAGCTTCCAAGCTCGATTGTAAGTCTGTTCTAGCCTCGTTTTTAATGATTTTTATGTTTTTGGAGTCCCGGTAACTTGATTTAGCTTATGCTAGTAATAATTCAACCTAGGGTTCATATTTGGAAAAATACCCATAGGTGAAATTTGTGTATTTTTGTGTTTTATGATAGAATATGAGGTTTTAAATTATGTTAGACAACTTGTGCTACTCGGTTTTAAGTGAAAACGAGCAAAAGGGCTTAATCGGTAAAAATACCTAATAGTCATAAGTACATGTTAGAGTGAGAATTTGATGTTTCCATAGAAGGGAAAAATGATCAGCATGTCATAAAACATAAGAAAATAGGATGAAGTTTAATTTCCGAACCTTGGGGCAAAAGTGCAAATATGCAAAAGTTTAGGGGTCAAAATGAAAATTTTAAAAAATATGATTTTTGGTCTCGTATGAATAGTGTGACTAATTATTAGGCTAAATGTGATATTATAGATGAAGGAAATTGAGATTCGGGCTTAAATCGGGAAAATACAAGGTTATGGGCTAAAATGGTAAATTGTTGTTTCTGGATCGAGGTAAGTTCGTATGATAATAAAAATGCAATGTTATGTTTGAATTATATTTCTTACTATTATTGCATATACTGTATGATTTAATATGTTGGCAAAGTTGATGGAATGGTGTTTATGATGTGGAAATATGACATGAAAGAATGTTACATGAGATGCAAGAAAATGATGATACATGACAAGTGATATATGAAATATGTGATATATGTTATGTAAATTCTTAAAAGCTGATTTGATATTTGAGTTGTGTCTTATTATACTATGAATGGACAATTGGTACTATGGATAGTGAGATCGACACTTCGAGTAAATTCGTACATAAATAATCTATCGATTCTTTTTCTGTTATTATATTTTGATATCATATGAAATGTGGCTGCCTATCAAATGGTTATTTGATGTAAATTATGAATTTAAATTGATTACGGACAATTTAGTAAAATGTTGAAAAGTGAGGAATTTCCCGATTGAACCTTCGGAATAAAAACGATACGAATGATCTATTTTGAGGTCGCATGTGTGTACTAAGTGCAGGCTACTATGCGTACCCGAAAACTGTGATCACGTGTGTAGTACTAAGTGCAGGCTACTACGTGTACTGGATAATTGGTCCCATGTGTAGTACTAAGTGCAGGCTACTATGCGTACCCGAAAACTGTGATCACGTGTGTAGTACTAAGTGCAGGCTACTACGTGTATTAATGGTGAGGTCACGTGTGTAGTACTAAGTGTAGGCTACTACGTGTACCAGACTGTTGGTTGCATGTGTAGTACTAAGTGCAGGCTACTATGCGTACCAGATAACTTCGGCTACAAGTGTGGAGATGGGAAAATGTGCAGGCAATTGTGTATCTGTTATTATTCCGATGAGTTCAACGGGAAATCGATTAAGTGAAAATACATGTGAAAGTGATTATGTGATGAACAATTGCAAGTATATGTTTATTTGAATTTATGAGTAATATGCTCAATATTTGAGCGAACCTCGGTAAAATGGAATGGATTAAGTGAAATTGTGTAAAAGTGAACTTTAGTAGTAAAACAGTATTAGATAGCAGCAGTGCATGACTTTGAAAATTCACCAAAAATTGTGTAAGTTGAATTAAATTTAAAATAAATTGTGGAAATAAATCTTAATGAGTCTATCTTCACATGAAAGAAACAGGGGAAGCAAAAGAATTCTATATTATGTGATATTTGAATTCTTGTGAAATAGGGTCTGAATGAATTCGAGATCCCCTATTTTGAATTTAGAAATTCACCATAAATTGTAAAAAAATTATTGAGAGTCATACTTTACATTCATGGATTCTTTATTGAATGTAATTTTAAGGGAAACAAACGTCATGGTCGTTGGAATTTTTTATAGGGAGAAATTCGGTTCGTAGTGCACAGGGGTCAGAGTAGTCATACCCTGAAACAGGGGAGACTTTAACTAATAAACTGTACTAAATGGCCCGACCAAAAATTCTAGAAAAAAATTAGTAAGTAGACATATGAGTTTATTTTCATATAAAATTTACAAAATTTGATTTTGAGTTTTGTAACTTGAGATATAATTTTTTTTAACACCGGGACTCTAGAAAATAGCCTATCCTGAATATGTGTAATTGTACAATTATAGTGTTTTATCTTGAAAAGCATGGTAGTAATTGCTTATTATTTTCATATGAACTTACTAAGCGTAAAGCTTACCCATCCTCTCCATTTCTTTAGTATTAGCAGGTCGGCTCAGGGTTGGAGATCGTCGGAGGCAAAATCACACTATCAAACTATCATTTTTGGGAAAATTAATTCAAATATTAAAAATATCAAGTAAGTGGCATGTATAGGAAGTTGGTTTGTGATATGTATTTTTATTATGATTTTGACCATACGTATCAGTCTGCATTGAGTTATCATATAAAATCATGAGATGTGGTCCTTATCCATTATGGTTTATAAGTTTAATTAATCATGCCATGTCCTATGTTTTGATGTGATGATATAGTTAGCTTTGTTTGTTATGCATGTGTTCGAAAAGTTTTGAATTAAATGAAATTTTATGGCCCCATTTTCGTCTATGTGTATTGTTAAGTCTGGTAATGCCTCGTACTCTGTTCCGGCCTTAGATACGGGTAAGGGGTGTTACAACAAAACTTTCAAACATATATAACACATGCTGTAAACACCAAAAATAATATTAAAATAATTTTCCAACCTCAAATTTGTTGTTCCAAAACCACTATTTCAATTTAACAAAAACTGAACTATTACAACTTTCCCCCTTAGGGATTTTCGTCCCCGAAAATCTTACCAGTGAAAAGGTTTGGATATTGCTTTCTCATAACATCCTCAGGTTCCCACATAGCTTCTTCAACCCCGTGTCAATGTCATAATACTTTCACTAACGATATTCTTTTATTATTTAGCTCTTTTATCTCAAGAGCTAGAATTCGAATCGGTAGTGAAAGTATTATGAATAACATGCGAATTTGAGCTACGATAAATCTAACTGATTATCAACTTCGACCAGGGAAATAACATGCAAAAGATCAGATCTATATATTCGTAGCATCGATACATGAAATACATTGTGAATCTTTTCTAACTCAGACGGTAATGCTAGTCGATGAGCAACCAGTCCAACTCGCTCGATAATCTCATATGGCCCAATGAATCTCAGACTCAATTTGACTTTACGACCAAATCGAAGTATTTTCTTCCACGGAGATACTTTCAAAAAAACTTTTCCCTGATCTGAAATTCAATATCTTTCCGTTTGAAGTCTGCGTATGATTTGTGACGATTTGATGTTGCTTTCAAACTATCATGAATTACTTTCACTTTTTGTTCGGTCTCTTTAATCAAATCGACCCCAAAAATCTTATTCTTACTAAGTTCAGTCCAGTACAATGATGTTCAACACTTTTGACCGTATAAAGCTTCGTAAGGTGCCATTTTAATACTCGATTGAAAGCTATTGTTATATGCAAATTCAATCAATGACAAATACTTTTCCCACGTACCTTCGAACTCAAGAATGCAACATCTCAACATATCCTCAAGTATCTGAACATCTAGCTTGGATTCACCATCCGTCTACGGGTGAAAAGTGGTACTAAAATGTAGTTTTGTACCCAATGCATCTTGTAGTTTCTTCCAAAACCTTAATGTGAACCTCGGATCTCTATCCGAAACAATAGAAACAGTCGGAGATATACAACTCAGCTAACTTTTCAAGCGAATAGTCTGTTCATACTGGATTAAAATGAGCCGATTTTGTCAATCTGTCAACTATAACCCAGATCGCATCTTTCTTTCTCAGAGATAGGGGCAATCCCGACACAATATCCATAGTCACTCTATCCTATTTCCACTCGGGAATCATAATCGGTTGTAATAAACCAGACAATACCTGATGCTTAACTTTAACTTGCTGACAAATCAAACATTTAGAAATGAACTCTGAAATATCCCGTTTCATGCCATGCCACCAATAAAGTTGTTTCAAGTCATTATACATTTTCGTACTTCCCGGATGAATAAATAAACGACTACTATGTGCTTTATTCAAAATCATCTGAGTCAACTCTGAATTTCTGGGAACACATATTCAGCCTCTGAATCTTAAACAGTCATCGAAATCAACTTGAAACTCTGAATCAGGGTTCGAATCACATTGAGCTCTTTTAGCTAACATTTCATTATCAATCTTCTGAGCTTCATAAATCTACCGTACAAACAATAGTCTCGCTTTCAATTCAGCTACAACCAAGCCATTATTAGATAGAGCCAACTGACTATTCATTGCACATAGAGTAAACAAAGATTTTTGGCTTAATGCATCAGGAACAACATTTGCTTTTCCCGGATGGTAGTTAATTACTAGCTCGTAATCTTTTAGCAATTTTAATCTAAATAAACATAGCAATTTTAATCTTTGTTCTCTCAAATTCAAATCTTTCTGAGTCACTAGATGTTTCAAACTCTTGTGATCTAAATAAACATGGCATTTCTCACTGAACAGATAATGGCGCCAAATCTTCAATACAAACACAATGGCTGCTAACTCTAAATCATGAGTCTGGTAATTCTTTTCATGTGGCATCAACTGTCTTAAGGCATAAGCTATTACTTTGCCTTTCTGCATCAAAACGTATCCCAAACCATTTAATGATGCATCACTAAACTTCACAAATTCTTTACCCGATTCTGGCTGTACTAACACTAGAGCTTCAGTCAGAAGAGCTTTCAATTGATTAAAACTTTTCTGACATTTCTCTGACCATTCAAACTTTACATCTTTCTGAAGTAATCTCGTCAACGGAGATGCAATCATCGAGAATCCTTTCACAAATCGTCTATAATATCCCACTAGTCCTATAAAACTACAGACTTCAGAAACATTTTTCGGAGGCTTCTAATCTATAATCGCAGATATCTTGCTTGGATCGACTTGAATACTTGATGCTGACATAATATGTCCCAGAAAACTAACTTCGCACAACTAGAATTCACATTTTCTTAACTTTGCAAATAACTACTTATCACGCAGAGTTTGCAATACAATTCTCAAATGCTCGGCATGCTCAAATTCATTTCGTGAATATATCAATATATCATCAATGAACACACTAGGTACAGTCTGAAAATTTGGTTTATTAAATCCATAAAGCCTGAAGGAGCATTTGTTAGTCCAAAAGGCATAACTAAGAATTCATAGTGTCCATACCTCATTCAGAAAGCTGTCTTTGGCAAATTAAAGTCTCTAACTCGTAATTGGTAATAACCCGATCTCAAATCTATCTTTGAAAACATTGTAACCCTTTTAACTGATCAAACAAATCATCTATTCTGGGCAGAGGATATTTATTATTGATTGTCACTTTGTTAAGCTTTTGGTAGTCTATTCACATTCTCATTATGCCATCTTTCCTTTTAACAAACAAAATGGGAGCACTCCAGATCAAGAAACTCGGTCTTGCAAACCCTCTGTCAGTTAATTCTTACACCTAAGCTTTTAATTCTTTTAACTCTGTCGGAGCCATTCTGTATGAAGCTATCGATATCGGAGTCATTCCTGGCACTAATTTAATACCAAATTCAACCTCTCGAATCAGTGGTAAACCTAGTAACTCTTCAGGAAACATATCCGGATATTCACACACAACTGGAACTGATTCAATTTTCTTTTCAGTCACTTTTGTATCAAGCACATAAGCAAAATAAGCTTCGTAACCTTTGCTCACATATTTTTGAGCTAACATCGATGAAGTCACCATTGGCAAGCCATTAAAATCCTCTGACTCAATTCAGATAATCTCAATATTCTACATCTCAAATCAATTTTCTTTCATTTGCAATTCACAATAGCATCATGCAACGTTAGCCAATCCATACCAAAATTATATCAAATTCATCAAATGGTAACAATATCAAATCGGTCGAAAAAAAATAATCTCGAATCATTAACGGGTAGTTCTTGCACACTTTATCAACCAACACACACTTGCCTAAGGGGTTCGATACTCTAATTGCAAATTGAGGAGACTCTACAGGCAAAGTCTTACTGGATACTAAATTCACACTTATATACGAATGAGTTGATCCTGGATCTATTAATGTAATAACTTTGCTATCATAGTGAGTAAAAGTACCGGTGATGACATTTAGAGTTAACGCTTCTTCGAGAGCGCGAATAGCGTAAGCTCGTGCAAGTGCTCTAGCATCAAATCTCGCAGCAGTGCCTCGTCTCGTACCTCTACCACCACTCACATTTACAACATTACGGATGGTCTCCCTCTAACTGTAGTGTTACTTGGCCTTTACTCTGAACATTATCTTTTTCAGCTAACTCTAGGCAATTTCTGATAAAATGATCTAATGATCCACATCTAAAACAAGCCCGATCATTCGATCTACAATCACCGAAATGTCATTTTCCACACTGTCTACATTCAGGTCTGTTTTGTCTCCCACTGCCAACACTGGCAATAGATGTAGCTTGAGCTTTAGAACTCACAGGTTGCTTTTCACGATCCCTGATTGAATGTCCCACAGATGCATTAAGAACAATTATACGAGTCTTAGAATTTATTTGATGAAGATTGATACGACTTATCCATCGATCTCTTTCTCGAATCTCTTGCTTCAAAATTAGCTTTTCTCTTTTTTCTACTAAGATCCTTGACTTTACAAGCCCTCTCAACCTGCATGACAAATTCCTTCAATTCAAGAATCCCGACTAACAGTTTTATATCTTCATTCAACCTGTCAACAAATCATTTACACATGATCTCCTTAATAGACACATACTCTCGGGCATATTTGCTTAAACGTATGAACTCTCTTTCATACTCAGTGACAGTCATTCAAATTTGTTTCAATTCTAAAAACTCTTTATGTTTCTGATCAAGATATCGCTGACTTATGTATTTCTTTTGGAATTCAGATTGAAAGAACTCCCAGGTAACTCGTTCTCTAGAACCACAGATGTCAATGTTTTCCACCAATGATATGCATTATCTCTAAGTAAAGATGCCACACATTTGATACATTCTTCGGAAGTACTTGACAATTCCTTGAATACTCTGATCGTGTTCTTGAGCCAAAACTCATCTCTCTCAGCATCATCATCAACTGTAGCCCGAAACTCTCTAGCCCCATATTTTTTAATCTTATCCACTGGTGGCTTATTCAATTGCATCTGATCTATAGCTTGAGGAACTACAGGGGTTTGTTGAGGAACATGTAGGGGTGGAGGTTGTTGAGTTGCCGGATTCATTCGTAAGAATTCCGTGGACCACTCATTCATCATCTGGAAGAAGGCTTGTTTAGCCTTTCTCTTGTGGCTACTAGTTACAAGTCTAGAATCAGACTACACTACCTCTTGAGCGGGAGCGGGTGCATTACTTTCTACATCATCAGCTACAGCTCTTTCGAGATCATTTACTATACGAAAAACACATTTTAACTGTCATGAATTATCACACTATTGCAGTTTATATATATGGCATGTATAGCTAGACTCTCACTCACTACGTTAAACCTAGAATCAACTAAATCGTAGCTTTGATACCAATTAAATGTAACACCCCTAACCCGTATCTGTTACCGAAATAGGGTTACAAGGCATTACCAATCAATACACATCGTTCACATACATAACATATACATTTATGCAATCATATATAAAACCTATTTAAATCATTCACATTGTTCCTTATAAGGCTTTATGAGACCTTAAAACATACTTAGAAGTGGTTCGGGACTAAACTGACAACATTTTCAAACTTTGAGAAACCTAGAAAATTTTTCAACATTAAAGGGTCATACGCCCGTGTGAATAGGCCGTGTGTCTCACACAGTCACCAGACACACCCATGTCACAGGCCGTGTGGAAACAGGACATATATACTGACTTGTACCACATTGCTAAGGACACGCCTATGTGCTAGGCCGTGTGAAATCTAGAATGGGTTACTAACTTGGCCACATGGCCAGCCACACGCTCGTGTACCAGCCCGTATGCCACACACGACCAGCAGACAGCCTGTTTGTCTAGGCCATACCGAACCTGTAGGGTATACTGACTTTAATTTGAAGGGTTGCCCTAGGGGACACACGGCCGTGTAGCATGACTGTGTGTCGCACACGGCTAAGACACACACCCATGTCTCTACCCGTGTGGACAAAAAAAATAGGCCATTTGATAAGCCAATTTGCCACCCTTATCTCATACACACATAGTAACCAAAATAATACAATATCAATACATATATAGGTAGCCAAAACATGCCAACTCATACCATATCATGCCATCTATCCTCAACCATTTCAACTACTCAATTCCATATTCTAAAACATACCAAATCAATATGCCAAAATCATCAAGACGTACATAAGTTCTAAATGCATTTCCTTATCAAATTATCATCTATATCATGACACAAATTGCACCATTTAATCATCACAAAATCAAACCACAATATGCCAATCTTCCAAGCATTAATACATCAACTATAATAAACCAAATGAACAACCATTTAACTATATCAACAACTATGGCAAACATACCAAAACAAGCCAACATATAATGCAATATGCACATTACATATATCACTTATCAAACATATAATTCAAGCCAACTTAAATGGCCATACGCACCAACATTTACAAGCCAAATCTCATGGCTAAATCATAACTCAAAACATACCAATATGACACTAGCCTATACATGCCATATACCATATATAAAAGCTCCCCAAAGTATCAACGAGATGATCGATAGTGTGATGACATTTTCCTAACGATCCCCGAGTCCGAGTTAACTTCGATAATCTATAAAACAATGAAAATTAAACACAGTAAGCTTTAAAAGCTTAGTAAGCCATATACAAATAAAGTCAACACATGAATATTGGCATATCAATTAAAATATGCTAAACATAGCTAATCACATTTAAAATCACAAACTTTTCTCATTTAACATATATTCAATGTCTTAATCGAGTTCGTCAAATAATTCCCCTTTTCAATACTCGTATGAATTTTGTACGTACTTGAGTCACTTTGCTCATTCACATATTTTTTCTCGACTTGACTTTGCCCGTTGAACCGCTCGAAATCATTAAGGATACTACGCAATCACATATAGCTCGTACAATGCCATATCCCAGCTATGGTCTTACATGTTATCACATATCGATGCCACTTCCCAGACAGGGTCTTACACGTAATCGATTAACGATGCCAATGTCCCAAACAAGGTCTTACACGCAATCACAATACAATACGAAAGTCCCTGACATGGTCTTACATGTAATCTCATCTCGGTAACCTAATGTCATGGCATTCGTATCCTATACTATTCCTAAGGTTCGTACGGGACTTTCGGATGTCGTAACTCTGTTGATTCTTGCTCGTAATTGTTCTTTCCACATTCATAACAATTCAATGACAAATAAACACATATAATTCAATTTAAAGACATTAATACACATATGAACTTACCTCGTAGTCGGAATAGAGGGACATGATCGACTATTCGATAACTTTTGATTTCCCTCGATCTAAATTCGATTTCTTTCGTTCTTGATCTATATACATTCAAAATTAATTAATTTATTCATTGATTCATTCAATTCAATCCACAAACACATATTTGGGCATTTTTTACACTTTAGCCTAAAACTTTCACATTTCTTACAATCTAATCCTTATTTCATAAAAACCAAAATTACATAATTTCTTTCTAATTTCATGCTAGTCGAATTCTCTATAGGTCCCTAGCAGCCCATATTTTTCATCTATTTCACAATTTAACCCCTCAATTTATGCTTTTCTCAATTTATTCCCTAATATGCATTTTTATTCAAAATCACTTTACAAAAAATTGTATATCAAACACCAAGCTTTCATATTTCATCATCAACACTAAAAAACATCAAGCTATCATCAATGGCTTTTTACAAAATAACTAACAAACTCAAAAAATTATGGCACGGGCTAGCTAGAACACGAAGCAACGATTATAAAAACATAGAAATCATCCAAAACTGAGCTAAAATCGTACCTTATTCAAGCTTAGTGTTGGCCAAATATCACAAGCCCTGTAACGCCTGAAAATCTAAGTAATTATTTTTGTATGTTGTGTAGCATAATACATGCCTGCTTCAATGGTTGAGTGTCCTGAGAAGTATTGGAGAAGTCCTGAGTTCGAGCCTTGGCTTATACAAAATTTTAGTTTTTACTTGAATAAACCTTGTCTCTAGACAATAGGCTTGTTAAATAAATATGGTTAAACCATGACATAGAAAGCCTGCTAGTCTAGGGGATAGTGGTGTGATACTCTTGCTAGGAGACTATAGTTTGAGTCTTGCTATGCGCAAGTGTGTTTTATTTTGCATGTTGCTATGTGAGAGGTTGTATGGCAGCGGGACTCTAGTGCTTGGTTGGTTGGGGTGTTTGAGTGGTATAGGGGATTATGTAATCGAAATTTCAGAGGAAAAGGGGGGATTTGATAGTGATTGATTGGAGGACTTTGTAGAGGAAATTGGGGAAAAGATTGTGGGGAGTTGAAGGGAGAGGTTGTGTTGTGTTGAATTGGGGTTCTAGGCACTTTTGGAATTCGGCTTGGGATGATTTCAGGATTTTTTTGTCACTTTTGTCTCCACCTCATTTCTATCGCATTCTTTTTTGGCTCCTTCTCTTTTTCAAGGCCCAATTATGCTAATATTTTTCGTTTTTGGATTATTTTGTATCACTCAGGTTCATTTCATTTGTTGATTTTTGCTTTCCCTGCAACCTTATCTAACCAATTCTCATCTTTCTTTACTTTTCAAACCTTAGCTATATACCCATTTCTCTTATCATCTCTATTCCTTCAGCTTTTGCCAAGTTTCCCTCTTGCATTATTTAAACTGAATACTTCTACGCTTACCCCTCAGTTCTGTCTTTCGGTTCTCTTCTCCTTCCACGTTTTTGTGATTAGCCAAATACTTCACCCCCTTTACTTTTATTTGTGTTTTGTTTTCGATTTTGTAAGAGTTCTATGACAATCTGTAAGTGCTCATGATTCCCTTTCTATTTCTCTCTACCGTTAGGATCCTTCCTTCTAACATCCCTTTCTTTTTTCCGTTTGCTGATAGGGGTACAATTATTATACTTCGCCTCTACCATTCTCTATTCTTTCGACCTTGTGTGAGTGTGGCCGATTGTTCTTTCCTTCTAGTCTGGACTCTGTGTTTTCTGTAAGTGACTTTTCGTCTAGTTCAGCTGGTTAATTGTTAATGGTTGATAAGTGTTGGTTGGAATGTAGATAACCGCTAAGGCCTATTGGTTGGTCTCTTGTAAACAAATTCAGCGAGTAAGCCATAATCAACTGATCTAATCAAGAGAGAGGTAAGCTTTTGGACAAGGTTTTTTGGAGGGGGTCTTAGATAGGTCTATTGGTATGCTTTAAACTGAATCTTGTGATTGAATGTAGGTTGAAGTACTCGTGGACTATTTGCACGTTTTCGTGAATAGGTGTGTAACCATACTGCTATAATAAAAAATCGACAAAAGTAAAAAAAATATGACTATTGACACTACACGAGCGTGCACTCGCTTGCCTGGTAATTCAAACGCATAAAACATGGGCATTTGATTGTAGAAGCCACCATGAGTGATTTCATGTAATTAGGCTGTTTTGGGCCATGTTGGGCCAAAATGGGTCGTGTTGGCCTCATAAGCTCGTGGGCCCTATAGGTTTGTGGGCCCCATATTGGTAAACCACACGGATGTGTGGGGATTATTGGGCCAGGCTGTATAGCTTACACGACCAAGGCTATTTTTGGGTTTTGTGGGCCACACAAGCGTGTGTGCCCACATGGACCACAATATGGGCCTTAGGCCAACTTTCACTTGTTTGACTGTTAAGGTTGCACGGGTCGCCCGAGACGACCGTAGACCTACTGTTTGGTCGGTAAGTATACCTAGACCCTATTCTAACAAAATGACTGATATACCCCTATGATATGTATGACTGTATTCGAGCATGACATTTTTTCATACACGTATGATATTATGACATGACATGTTGCATGGGGGTACGTTTGATATATTTGGAGGAAGTGTACTATATGGGTAGCTCTGCTGTAAATACTATTTAGTGCCATAACCAGTGCTATATTTTGGAGTGTAGGGATGGGTGGGTTGATTTTATCCCCACATGGAGTGTAGGGCTGGACGGAGTGAAGTGTAGAGGATGGATAGGTAGGACTTCTGATTACATTTCTGTTACTGTTACTGTTACTGTAATGTGCTAAGGCCCACACTGATACAGATACTGTAATGGGCTATGGCTCTAATTGATACTGGACTGTCACTGAAACGGGCTTAGGCCCGAACTGTATTTGCCTACTGTTTAATTAAATATTGTTAAGGGATTACACACTGAGTTTACTTAAACTCACCCTTTTCCTTTTCTGTGCAGGTAATCCTTAGGCGGATCAGTGTTGGGAGAGACTTAATGGTGGCCACAAAAATATTTTTGCTTTTTTTCAATCTTTTAATTTATATGTAATTTAATTTGGGTTTTTGTTTTGTAATAGGGCCTTTTAAAGTTTTTATTTAGATTTTGGGATTTACTTACTTTGAACCATATCTACTAGAAGTAGGTCGCGGTTTTCCAAAGAGATAAATGCATTTCAAAACACCATGCTATTGCAACACATTTTAAAAAGCTTTTGCAACAACCATTGTTTTTAAAATGCAATAACATTCTAATATAATTAACACTGTGCTAAACCAACTTGATCTTAACAATGAGCAAGTTATTCTAAATTTTTGTAAAGATCACAACGAGGTTTAATATAGAATGGATTTTTCAACGGAACTATATTTTTCGAAATACACTTCATTGTGACATCGCAGATTCAGCCATAACGTCTAGGCCGGGTTTGAGGTGTTACAAGCCCTAAATGGCTTTCTTCTTCCTCTAATTTTCACCTAGAACAAAGATGATAACTCAAAATTATGGCTTTTATTTTATTTATGTTATGTTAATTAACATTTTTACTAATTTACCCTTAATGAAACCGTTATGAAATCACCTAATACAAGCCCATTTATGACAATTTCCACTTTCAATGGTTTGATAACAACATAAAGACCTTTCATTTAATAAGCCATATTAATTAGACACTTTTATCAAATAGAATGCAACTTTTGCATTTTATGTGATTTAGTCATTTTCTCAAATTAACCACTTAAACGATAAAATTATTTCACTAAACTTTCACACATATATAATCATATGCTGTAAACACCCAAAGTAATATTAAAATAATTTTCCAACCTCAGATTTGTGGTTCTAAAACCACTATTTTGATTTAACTAAAACCGAGCAGTTACAAAGTACAAGTAATTAGCTTGGTCTAAAGACATGAAATATAACCCTTTTCAAGAGTTATCATCCAGTAAGTGTTGCGACATAAAAACCACCGTGTCACAACATAACACTCCAATTTTTTAAAATTTGAAAGTGTCATGCTATGTCATGACATAGTACTTTCTGTGTTGCACCATAGAATTTCGAAGTAAAGGACGTGGAAATTTCAAGATGTGGCGTGACACAAGGATATCCATGAAATGGCATAGAAGTTTGAATTGAAAAATATTGAAAAATTTGGAGCTGTGTTGCAAAATAGCTCATAGTGTGACGACACGATATATTTTTCCTGAACTTTTCTTTTTTCGTCTATACGTGATCTTTTGAAAATTTTGTTTTAGATGCACGGCAAGGCAATTCTAAGACCCTACAATAACACTTTTTAACACTGTTTAAAACAAAAATTTAGGTCATATCAACTAGGTCAATTCCACCTTAAGCTTAGTGTGAATTCTTTTTCAGTTTTTCTTCTTCCATATGAGTGTTTACCTCTAAAGCTCCAATAGTACTACAACAAGCTCGTACACCCAATAGTTACATTTGAAACAAATGTTAGATGTTCTAATCTTATATTTTTTTCAATTGCTTGAATATATTTTTTTGAAATTTACGGTAAGAAAAAGTAATGGCCAAAGTGCAAACAGGTGCCACCTCCGATAGCGAATCCATTTTGGATGATTTTGCAATCCTTCAAAAGAATGAAATGAAATAATATCTAGTTGAAATTCAAAAGAAAACACCTCTTCAAGAATGAGGATTCAAATCCCCAGTAACATTATGTAACATCCCAAACCC
Source organism: Gossypium hirsutum (assembly GCF_007990345.1). Classification (NCBI taxonomy): domain Eukaryota; kingdom Viridiplantae; phylum Streptophyta; class Magnoliopsida; order Malvales; family Malvaceae; genus Gossypium; species Gossypium hirsutum. The sequence goes on from NC_053425.1 coordinate 69,268,734, forward strand.
TTCCTAGATGTTATGGCCAAATCTGTGATGTCACATTGAAGTCCTTTTCATCTAACATAATCTCGTTGAAAATCCATTTTATATTAAAACCTCTTTGTGAACTTAACATATGTTTGGGATATCTTAATCATTGTTAAAACTCAAGTTGTTTTAGCAAAATGTTAAACTTATTAGATTGTCATTATGTTTTTTTTTTTAAAAAAACAATGTTTGTTGCAGAAGCTTTTTAAAATATGTAGCGTAAACGTGGTGTTTGAAAAGCATTTATATTTTTTTTGAAAATCTGCGGCCTACTACTTGCAGATATGATTCAAGTAATTAAATCCAAAATTAAAATAAAACTTAGAGAGGCCTTATTGCAAAAGAAACACCCAAATTAAATACTTATAAATTAAAAGTTAAAAATGAAAACAAATGCGGTTGTATGGCCACCATCGAGTCCCTCACAGCACCGATCCGCCTAAGGATTACCTATGCAGAAAAGCAGAAGGGTGAGTTCATGAAAACTCAGTGTGTAATCCCTTATTAAACAAACAGTCAGATATACAATAGGCAGAGACAGTCTTGGCCTAAGTCCGTTTCAGTAGCAGTTCAGTCTCAGCTAGGGACTTAGCCCATTTCAGTAACAGTAACATAAATGCAATAAAAAATCCTACCCATCCATCCTCTACACTCCACTCCGTCCAGCCCTACACTCCATGTGGGGATAAAATCAACCCACCCATCCCTACACTCCAAAATATAGCACCGGTTACGGCACTAAATAGTTTTTGCAGCAGAGCTAGCAGTACAGTACACTTTCCCCAAATATAATAAACACATCCCTATGCAATATGTCATGTCATAATATCATACGTGTATGCAAAAATTTTATGCACGATTACAGTCATACATATCATAGGGGCGTATCAGTCATTCTACCACATAGGGGTAGAATGGTCATTTCATCAAATTGGGGTCTAGGTATTCCTACTGACCCATTAGTAGGTCCACGGTTGTCTTGGGCAACCTGTGCAACCTTAGCAATCAAACAGTGAGAATGGGTCCAAAGCCCATAATATGGCCCATGTGGGCCCACAAGCTCGTGTGGCCTACACAGCCCAAAAATAGTCTTGGCCGTGTGGTTTACTCAGCTTGGCCCAATAATTTTCACATGTCCGTGTGGTTTACCCGTGTGGGCCCACGATCCCGTGGGGCCCACACGGCCCATTTTGGCCCAACGTGGCCCAAAATGGCCTAAACCTATGAAATCGCTCATGATGGCCTTTACGATCAAAAGCCCACATCTATACATTCGGACTACCACACGAGCTAGCGCACGCTCGTCTAGTGTCGACGGTCACCTATTTCGGCTTTTGTCTATTTAATATTGTAGCAGTGTGATTATAAACCTGATGCGTTTAAAGTGGATCGCGCTCTGAATACTCTGGTACTTGAATTAAATCAACGTAACATCTAATCAGTTACTTGAATCATGTTTTAAAAGGAATCTAATGGAGTCCCAAATCAATCATACCCTTCTTACCAAAGCAAGCCGCAATTGTACCCTTGGTTTTTCGGAGATGTGCCATAACAACTTCAATCACCACCTACAGAAGCCACAACCTTTTTATTAAACCCATATGTGAAATATAACACGATCTTTATTACATTTCACTTACCGCCCGATACCCCTTTTATAAAGAAACCTATGACTCTTTACAACAAACTCCAAACCACTTACCACAATGATAGGGTAGCTTGTAGATTAGTGATGTAATGTGCTAAGAATCGAGAATGGGGATTAATCTAAAAGAGTAAACAGAAGGAAAATGGGGTAATTGGTATAAAGAGAAAGAAAGAAAGTTGTAACGCCCCAATTTTTGGGTTTTTTATGTTTCTGTGATTTTTAAAATTTGTGTGTGTTCTGGTTGTTTAAAATATATATTTTAGTAGGTTAGTGGGCCTTTGGAAGGCCCAAACTTAAGTTAAATCTGTAGTAGTCTTCGGAATTTTATTTTTATAAATAGGTGATGCATTTGGTGTTTGGGCTTTTAAGAGTAAAGGGGCAAAAGATGACACAAAAAAGGAGTATGGTGTAGTGGCAAGGTGGCGCCACTTAGGGGACAAGGAAGTGACGCCATAGAGGAAGCAAGGGGTCCAAGGTTCAAGTCTTGGCTCTTGCAATATATTTTGGTTTTTCTTTTCAATAAATCTGGAAGCAAGTAGGTGCGCTTTAAAGTTTAATGTGTTGGGTTTATGACACAAATGATTTGATGGCCTAGTGGTGGTGGCGTGAGTTGGCATGTGAGAGGACTTTGGTTCGAATCCCTTGGCACGCAAAGGTTGATTATTTTGCTATGTTGGGACGGCTAGAGTAGGTGTTGGTTTTAAACTCTGGTGATGGAGAGGTCCCACATCGGGAAGCTAACATAAGAGTAGATGGAGAGCGGGCTTTAAATAGAGCAAACCATGAGGAGAGTAGGCATCCCCTTCTTGGCTGATCCCTTTCGCTTTGTGACATGCTCGATTGGGTTGGGCGTCACCTAAGATTGTTTGGAGTGTGGATTAAATGCAGTCTCCTAATAGGTGTGTATTTCTCATTACTCTAGCAGTAGGACGACTATTTCGGGCCACGATGGGCTGAAATGGGCCATGTGGTCCCAATGGGTTCGTAGGCCTAAGTGGATAAGTTGTAGAATTACTAAAATACCCCTATAGGGTAGGACTACCGATTTACCCCTGGAAGCTAAAATGACTATTTTGCCCCTCGTGCGTAAGTGACTAACTTGTGTGATGATTGGGTTAGTTGACGTGGATTTATGTTAGTTATCATTAATTCGTAAGTCTAATGTGTTAGTGATCGATTGTAGGATTATCGCGTGGGAGATATCGTCATCAATCGTCATCAACCAGGTGTGTAAACGACACCCTCCCTTAGACTGAATCGGTAAAAGTCGAAATACCGAAGCGTTGGTATTTTGTGAACTCGCGAGCGTGCGAGCTCTCGGAGACAGTTGTTAATGAATATGGTGCATTTGGATGATTAGAGTGCAGAGTGTGCATTTTCGTGCACAACGGTATTTTTGGGCTTAATGGGCCGAAAACGGGCCAATCGGCCAACGGGCCCACTTTGGTAAAAAGACGAGGTAAGTACTTCTAATTTCTTGGTAAACGTTAGAATAAGCATGAAACCTTAGCAATAGGTAATAATTACTGAAATAAAATAAGCATGAAACCTTAACAATAGGTAATAATTACTAAAATACCCTTATGCATGCAAAATTACAGTTTTACCCCTAGGGTTTTTTTTCTGAAAAGCATGATGTTCTGTTTCTGTATACGTATGCCATGACATATTATTTCTGTTGCATGGGACATGGGTTTATATTGATGGAGGAAGTGCTCTGGCAGCCTCGCTACAATCTGGTGGCCTCGCCACATATATCTGTTCTGGTGACTTCGTCATAATATCTGGCAGCCTCGCTGCAATTTGGTGGCTTCGCCACATATATATATCTGTTCTGGTGGCCTAGCCACAATATCTGTATCTGGTGACTTCGTCACAATATCTGGCAGCCTCGCTGCAATTTCTGTTGTGTGTAGCGGTTGGCTGGGTCGAGTAGCCTCCCCACATGGTGTAAGGCTGGTACGGGGGTGTTATGGATGGCTATGGGTTGGGATTTCTACATTCATGATATATTTGTTCTATATCTACTATGGGCCTATGAGCTTCATTCTGATTTCTATACTGGGCCAAGGCCCAGATAAGTCTAACTCTGAGGTTTGATTTGTTTTGGGCTATGGTTGGGTTATGTTACACACTGAGTTTACCGAACTCACCCTTTATTTTCATCTCTGCAGGAAATCCCCAACCATAGTGCACTTGGAGCTGTGAGGGATTCGGAGTGGCCACATCATCTGCAAAGTTAGTTTTTCTAAGTTAGTTTATTTCTATTATTTTTATATTCTGATTTAATTTTGGGTTTTAAGTTGTAATAAGGCCGCTATTTAAATTTCTTTTTTCCGCTATGGTTTTATTTTCTGATTATCTTTATACTATGACGAAACTGCTAGTGTTAGGCTGTGCGGGTTTTTAAAATTAATGAACGTTTTCAAGACTCAACAAGCATAACAAATGGATAGCCTAAAGATTGATAAACTTGCTTTTCATTCAACTGTTGTTTTTACAAAGACCACCCCAATCACTTAAACCAGCGAATGCATGCTAAGTCGTAAGTCCATGTGACACGTCAGATCTGGCCATAACGTTTGGGCCAGGTTTAGGTTGTTACATTTAGTGGTATCAGAGCCAAGTTGCAACAACTCGGCTATGGAACGGGTCTAAAAATGGGAGTTTGTAAAGAAAAACTGAATAAAGGTTTTCAGAAATCGTTTTTTTTTTGGAACTTGATTATAAATTGTTTTCGAGAATGTTTCCAATTATTTCTCTTTACAAATAGATGATTTTAAAGATTAAAATCTATTTTCTAAAATTATGTTTTTTTTAGAAGGTGGCACACCGAATCTCTGGCCCAAGTCTGTAAGTTTTTTGAGCCTTTTTGATTGTTTCTGAAATATCTGTTATATGCTTGTACAAAACCTTATCATGGTACTTTAGTTAGGGTAACACTGGAACTATAGAAACTCTGATAAGTAGACTGAGACTGTAGTTAGGCTACCGCAAAAGGAAACAAACTCAAACTCTGAATTACTGTTATTCATAAGACATCTGTAATAAACACTGAAATATTAAACTGATTCATAAAATTCTTAATCAGATAATACGAAATGAGTACACGAGCAGCTCGTGGAAGAGGCCGTGAACGTGGCCAAGGTAATGCTCAGGCTGAATCTTCGTCTTTAGGACATGTGTCGGTAGCAGATGCACCGGTATCACCGGCAATAGAGGTAGAGTCTCATGATCGAGGTGTCGGGGACGATGCTCTGTCCCAAGCAATGCTCTGAGTATTGGAAAGGGTTGCTGGGGCAAGTATGGGAAACGAAATTCGGGGGTCTATTTCTGAGTGGCTCCTGGCCAATGGAGCAGAGATATTTAGAGGCATATCTGGTGTAGCTCTGAATGTGGCTGAGTATTGGTTAGAAGCCACAGAGCGAATTACGGATGATCTGGACTGCTCTGTGGAGCAGAAGCTGAAGGGAGCCATATCGTTACTCAGGGATGAGGCTTATCAGTGGTGGCTCATGGTGAGAGATGGAACTTGTAATATCCTGATTTTGGGCCTAGTCGGAATAGTGGTTTCGTGACCACAAAATCTGAGATAGAAATAATTATTTTATGATTATTTTAAGGTTTATGATATGATTGCATGATTGTGTGAAAATTTAGTGAAGAAATTTTATGCATAAAGTGCTTAAATTGAAATTAGGGACTAAATCGAATAATTTGCAAAACTTGTATTCCAGAAGTTTCTAGTATGAAATTGTTTTGAAATATTAATTAGGAGGTCTTAAATAGCAATTTTACCAATTTCTAAGTCTATGGACAAAAATTGGACATGGATGGAATTTTGGAAAGTTTAGTAGTAAGGGCATTTTGGTCATTTAGGGGTAAAATGAATTAAAATACAAAATTAAAAGCCAATTTTGCTCATCTTCAACCCCATGGCCGAATATAGCAAGGAGAAACCATGGCTAGGGTTTTTCAAGCTTCCAAGCTTGATTGTAAGTCCGTTCTAGCCTCGTTTTTAATGATTTTTACGTTTTTAGAGTCCAGGTAACTCGATTTAGCTTATGCTAGCAATAATTTAACCCAGGGTTTATATTTGGAAAAATACCCATAGGTGAAATTTGTGTATTTTCATGTTTTATGATAGAATATGAGGTTTTAAATTATGTTAGACAACTTGTGCTACTCGATTTTAAGTGAAAACGAGCAAAAGGGCTTAATCGGTAAAAATACCTAATAGTCATAAGTACATGTTAGAGTGAGAATTTGATGTTTCCATAGAAGGGAACAATGATAAGCATGTCATAAAACATAAGAAAATAGGCTGAAGTTTAATTTACGAGCTTTAGGGCAAAAGTGTAAATATGCAAAAGTTTAGGGGCAAAATTGTAATTTTTCCAAAATATGATTTTGGGTCAATTTGAATAATGTGAGTCCTAATTAGACTATATTTTAAATGATAGAGCAAGGAAAACTAAAATTTGGGCTAAAATGGGGAAAATACCAAGTTGTGGACGAAATGGTAAAAGTAGCCATTTTCGCATACGAGGTAAGTTCATGTGTAAATGTAGTAACATAATTGTCATTTTAAGCAATTTAATGTTGTTTATATGATATGATGCTGATTATTATCATGAAATATTATGCTTTCTGGTTATTGTTGAATAATATGTAATTATGTGAATTACTTGATGAGTATGAACTATCACCGAAGTATCAATTTCGATATTCCGTGGAAGATGGCAAAGATGTGTGATCGAGGAAAACACTCGTTTGAACCTTAGGAATAGATTAGGATACAAGTGACATGTCACTAGGATGGTCGAGCATCCGAACTCATTGAGTTGAGTCCGAGTTCATTTATGGATGCAAATGTCCGAACTCATTGAGTTGAGTCCGAGTTCGTGAGATGTAACTAGGCATCCGAACCCGTTGAGTTGAGTCCGAGTTCACTCATGGATGCAAACGCCCGAGCTCGTTGAGTTGAGTCCGAGTTCGCTTATGGGCGGGTTACATGGTAGCTTGGCTACATATGTGGCACTTATGTGCAAACTTTCTATGTATCCGAATTATATTCCGATGTGTTCAACGGGTAAAGTTCTACTGAAATGGAGGAATACTCAAGATGAAAGGGACGTATTGGTAAGTGTTGTGAAATGGGTACTTTGAACAGGTATGTACTTAACCCTCGGGTTGAAAACTCGATATAACAACAATATGGTAAGATGATAAATGAAAATGTGATATGAATGTCTCGGTGATGATTATGCAAATGATGTTTTATGTTTGCGTATATAGTTGTGTTACTTGCTATTTGCATGTGAGCTTACTAAGCATTTATGCTTACTCCCTCCTTTTCATTCCTTGTAGTGTTGACAAGCCAGCTCGGAAATCGGAAACGGTCGGAGGCACGCTCACACTATCCGTATACCATCTTGGCATAATGGCTTGTATATTTTGAGTATGGCATGTATAGAATTATAATCATTTTGTATATATGGTCCTATGATATGGTTATTGAGTGGTATGGAAATAGAAATGCTTGGTAATGATTAGCCATTGGAATGGCTAATCATGATCATATTTGGTATTATGTATGTCAAATTGCTAGCTAATCCATGGAAACCATGAAATAGGTAAAATTTACCATAAAATAGATTCAGACAGCAGCAGTGACGTGAGTTTGAAAAATCACTAAAAATAGTAGAAATAGAATTAAATAATGAATAAGTTATGGAATCGAAGCTTGATGAGTCTATTTTCATATGGAATAAGCGAAACAGATATATGAGCTATATTTTATGAGATGCTTAAATTTTTGTGAAACAGGGCCAGAGTAATTTCTGGATCCCCTATTCTGACTTTGGAAATTCACCATAAATTTTAAAAAGATAATTAGAAGTCATACTTTATATGTACAGATTCCTTATTGAGTCTAGTTTTGTTAGAGACAAACGGCATAGTCATTGAAGCTCTGTACAGGGAGATATCTGATTCGTAATACATAGAGGTCAGAGTAGTTGAACCCTAAACCAGGGGAGAATTTAACTAATAAACTGTACTAATTGGCCTGAACAAAAATTATAAAAAATATTAATAGATAGATATATGAGTCTAGTTTCAGGAAAAATTTACGGAATTGGATTTCGAGTTTCGGAACTCAAGATATGATTTTTAAAGTGACTGTGATGCAGTTAGCCAGCTTGTCCGGAAATTTTAAAATGAATTGTATGAGCTGTTTAAGTAATGAATTAAGTCCGTTAACACCTCGTGTTCGACTCTGGAAATGGTCTCGGATACGGGGCATTACATTTAGTGGTATCAGAGCAGGTTTAGTCGGTTCTCGGACTAACCTAGCATGTGTAAAAGTTTAGCTATACATGCCACTGATCTGTGATAGTGTGATGTCTTCTGACGCGTATGAGTACTGTCTTATTTAGACAGAGTACTCTCCAATCGAGCTGCACCGACCATGTTCAATGTTATTTGAAGGTATTTGAGTAAAATTATGATTATGATAAGTCTCGGTTCAGAAAAGTATGAATAAAGGTTTATGATACATATGTGATAAATATTCATATTTGCTTAATGCTCATATGATGTAGCGTATATGGCTTACTTTATAAGATGAACGGAATAAATAGAAAGTAGTAGAGGTATGAATAAAAGTCATAATATTATGATACGGAAATGTCCTTGTCTTGATTTGGACGTCGAATGTTGATGAATGCTAATGATATATAATTTTTATGAGATAAAGGATTATAATGAAATGAACTTATCTATGTTAAATTGTTGGACTGAATTATATGATTGTAATGATATGTACATGATGATGCACGAAATGAAAGTTGTGATTGTGATGCAAATATCTATGTTTGTTTGGCCTTATATGATGTCATGAGCATGACTTAATTTAATTAAATGAATGGATAAGTAAAGCTATCTAGAAAACATAGAATGTATGCATAAGTATATTGTCTAAATGGACAATAGGAAAATTTTTGTAAGCCAACATGAATGTTGCATTGCCTGAATGAATAACATGATTTTGATGATGTTGCTATAATGATGAGAGTTATGTCATATGTGTATGTATAAGAAAGTCGAGTCAGAGGTCCTACAACCCCTCCCCCTTACCGAAGTTTCCGGTTGAGAACCCAAAGAGTTTAGTGATAGAATAATTATAAGTATGATCAAAGATTGAAAATGAGCTGATAAGTAAAGTCAGAGCCAGTAAAGTATCGGATTGACGTAGAGATTATTGGAGTTATGCACTATCCCAATTAGAGAAGGAATTCTCTTTGGTAAATCGAATTACTCAGGTGCAAGGTTGAGAAAAATGTAAATCGAAATTTATTCAGAACTGGCCTTCTTTAGTGAATGGTTTAATATGAAATTTGTGACGGCAGAACTAGTTGGGGAAATGATATTTGAAATGTGAACTATCTGAGTGTGACAGTTATGACTGGACAGATTTAGCAGTCTCTTTTGAGATGTTCTATGTGTTTACCCGTTCTCAGAAATATTTCTATGGCTATTGATCTTCTGAAGAAATTCTTGTTATATGGGAATGTCTTCTAATTCTGGTGTTGGATGAAAGCATTGGTAGTCTGACTGGTTTATAATTTATATTGCTCTATTTCATCGGGTATTCTATTTCATTTCGTCTGATAAGAATTGATGAGAGAATACATATGATATTATGATTCTATTTCTTCTACTTGATGCTTTATCTGATATATATGTATGGGAAGATATATTGATCTTGTTATATTTGATTTCAGTGGGATTAAATGATGTTTTCTGCTGGACTTTCTTTCTTTGAAGAATTATCGGGGTATTCCGTATTTTCTCTATGAGTTTGGTTTTCGATTCTCCGGCATAGTATCGTATCTTGGGTTTCTTTATCCTGGATCTTTTTATTCTGGATTTCTTTATTCTGGGTTTCTCTATCTTGGATTTCTTTATTCGGTTTTCTTGTTATCTTTGTTCCATAATTTGTCAATTACGACTCATGTTCGAAGTGCGTTCTTCAGCTCATGATAATCATGTCAAATATGACTATACTTCTAATTTGATCTTGGTAATGTGGTGATTTTAGTATTGGGATTTTTTCTAATTTCTGTGTAAGGATTTGACATCAGTACAGGCATAGGTGATAAAAGCGCGAGTTTCAGTCGGTATGGTAAATTATTTATTTGAAAGATTTCATGTGACAATTATGTCAGGATTATTTTTCCCAAGTCTGATAATAGAATTTCATTTTGTACGGATAAAAGAGTAAATAGTTTGAACGAGAAGTGTATATTTATTAGAAAGAGTTGGATATTAGTTTAAGTCACTACGAATGATAAGGTTTCCATATTGTGAAAGCTAAAAAGTTTATTACATGTTGACAGAGTTCGGATAGATGAGAATATTGGTAACTGAAGTGTCTAAACTAGACTACTCTACATTGAGCAAAGACTTCCTGACTTTCAGTAACGTATTGTTGTATGGATTGTGATGTGTTTCAAGACAGTGAGGTAATGTGATAGTTTAGAGTATCCGATGTTACATAAAATCGGAGTTGTTAAAGGGGTTAAAGCCGAGCATTGGGATCTATCAAAATTATCCTTGTCAGTGTTGATATTGGGATGGAAATGAGAAGAATTATTCTTGAGGCCATATTAGAATTATTTCTATGGCGGAAAGAGGAAAATGTGATGTATCCTATTGTTAAATGTTTGGCGAGATCTATAAATCATATCTGTATTGAATGAATTCCTACTCATCAGATTCATGGAATTTCAGGTCTCTTTGATTGTTGGATTTCTTGGAATTCCGGTCTCCATTAAATCAAGTTGAGATCTGGGTTTTATGTCATGATATCATGGGAAACTGAGAAGGGTTGAAAATTTAAGAACAGTTGAGAGTTGAGACTGTAAGCTTTTAGATCATATGAGAAATTAAAGAGATGTATTGGAGGTACAGCCTAAGTGAGTTTTTTGGCACTGAATATGAGATTAAAAGTGAAGACCACTTTTCTGGCAAGATTTTCGGGGACGAAAATCCCTAAAGGGGGAGAGAGTTGTAATATCCTGATTTTGGGCCTAGTCGGAATAGTGGTTTCGTGACCACAAAATCTGAGATAGAAATAATTATTTTATGATTATTTTAAGGTCTATGATATGATTGCATGATTGTGTGAAAATTTAGTGAAGAAATTTTATGCATAAAGTGCTTAAATTGAAATTAGGGACTAAATCGAATAATTTGCAAAACTTGTATTCTAGAAGTTTCTAGTATGAAATTGTTTTTAAATATTAATTAGGAGGTCTTAAATAGAAATTTTACCAATTTCTAAGTCCATGGACAAAATTGGACATGGATGGAATTTTTGGAAAGTTTAGTAGTAAGGGCATTTTGGTCATTTAGTGGTAAAATGAATTAAAATACAAAATTAAAAGCCAATTTTGCTCATCTTCAACCCCATGGCCGAATATAGCAAGGAGAAACCATGGCTAGGGTTTTTCAAGCTTCCAAGCTCGATTGTAAGTCCGTTCTAGCCTCGTTTTTAATGATTTTTACGTTTTTGGAGTCTAGGTAGCTCGATTTAGCTTATGCTAGCAATAATTTAACCTAGGGTTTATATTTGGAAAAATACCCATAGGTGAAATTTGTGTATTTTGATGTTTTATGATAGAATATGAGGTTTTAAATTATGTTAGACAACTTGTGCTACTCGATTTTAAGTGAAAACGAGCAAAAGGGCTTAATCGGTAAAAATACCTAATAGTCATAAGTACATGTTAGAGTGAGAATTTGATGTTGCCATAGAAGGGAAAAATGATCAGCATGTCATAAAACATAAGAAAATAGGTGAATTTTAATTTACGAGCTTTGGGGCAAAAGTGTAAATATGCAAAAGTTTAGGGGCAAAATTGTAATTTTTCCAAAATATGATTTTGGGTCAATTTGAATAATGTGAGTCCTAATTAGACTATATTTTAAATGATAGAGCAAGGAAAACTAAAATTCGGGCTAAAATGGGGAAAATACCAAGTTGTGGACGAAATGGTAAAAGTAGCCATTTTCGCATACGAGGTAAGTTCATGTGTGAATGTAGTAACATAATTGTCATTTTAAGCAATTTAATGTTGTTTATATGATATGATGCTGATTATTATCATGAAATATTATGCTTTGTGGTTATTGTTGAATAATATGTAATTATGCGAATTACTTGATGAGTATGAACTATCACCGAAGTATCAATTTCGATATTCCGTGGAAGATGGTAAAGATGTGTGATCTAGGAGAACGCCCGTTTGAACCTTAGGAATAGATTAGGATACAAGTGACATGTCACTAGGATGGTTGAGCATCCAAACTCGTTGAGTTGAGTCCGAGTTCACTTATGGATGCAAATGTCCGAACTCGTTGAGTTGAGTCCGAGTTCGTGAGATGTAACTAGGCATCCGAACCCGTTTAGTTGAGTCCGAGTTCACGCATGAATGCGAACGCCCGAGCTCGTTGAGTTGAGTCTGAGTTCGCTTATGGGCGGGTTACATGGTAGCTTGGCTACATATGTGGCACTTATGTGCAAACTTTCCGTGTATCCAAATTATATTCCGATGTGTTCAACGGGTAAAGTTCTACTGAAATGGAGGAATACTCAAGATGAAAGGGACGTATTGGTAAGTGTTGTGAAATGGGTACTTTGAACAGGTATGTACTTAACCCTCGGGTTGAAAACTCGATATAACAACAATATGGTAAGATGATAAATGAAAATGTGATATGAATGTCTCGATGATGATTATGCAAATGATGTTTTATGTTTGCGTATATAGTTGTGTTACTTGCTATTTGCATGTGAGCTTACTAAGCATTTATGCTTACTCCCTCCTTTTCATTCCTTGTAGTGTTGACAAGCCAGCTCGGAAATCGGAAACGGTCGGAGGCACGCTCACACTATCCGTATACCATCTTGGCATAATGGCTTGTATATTTTGAGTATGGCATGTATAGCATTATAATCATTTTGTATATATGGTCTTATGATATGGTTATTGAGTGGTATGGAAATAGAAATGCTTGGTAATGATTAGCCATTGGAATGGCTAATCATGATCATATTTGGTATTATGTATGTCAAATTGCTAGCTAATCCATGGAAACCATGAAATAGGTAAAATTTACCATAAAATAGATTCAGACAGCAGCAGTGATGTGAGTTTGAAAAATCACTAAAAATAGTAGAAATAGAATTAAATAATGAATAAGTTATGGAATCGAAGCTTGATGAGTCTATTTTCATATGGAATAAGCGAAACAGATATATGAGCTATATTTTATGAGATGCTTAAATTTTTGTGAAACAGGGCCAGAGCGATTTCTGGATCCCCGGTTCTGACTTTGGAAATTCACCATAAATTTTACAAAGATAATTAGAAGTCACGCTTTATATGTACAGATTCCTTATTGAGTCTAGTTTTATTAGAGACAAACGGCATAGTCATTGAAGCTCTGTACAGGGAGATATCTGATTAGTAATACACAGAGGTCAGAGTAGTCAAACCCTGAAATAGGGGAGAATTTAACTAATAAACTGTACTAATTGGCCTGACCAAAAATTCTAAAAAATTTTAGTAGATAGATATATGAGTATAGTTTCAGGAAAAATTTACGGAATTGGATTTTGAGTTTCGAAACTCGAGATATGATTTTTAAAGCGACTGTGATGCAGTTAGCCAGCTTGTCTGGAAATTTTAAAATGAATTGTATGAGCTGTTTAAGTAATGAATTAAGTCTATTAACACCTCGTGTTCGACTCCAGAAATGGTCTCGGATATGGGGCGTTACAGAACTACTACTGACAGTGTGACTTGGGAGTTGTTTAAGACATCCTTCAAAAGAAAGTATGTTGGGGCTAGTTACATGGACGCTCGTTGGAAAGAATTTCTGAACCTGGTCCAAGGGAGTAAGTCAGTGGCTGAGTATGAGTCTGAGTTTTTGAGGCTGAGCCGGTATGCTTCTGGGATTGTCAGTACAGAGTATGAGCGTAGCATACGCTTCGAGGATGGTTTGAGAGATGAACTTAGGGTGCTGATTGCTCCGCAGAGGGAGCATAACTTTGCTGCTTTAGTGAAGAAAGATAAGATAGCTGAGGAAGTGTAGCATACAGAAAGACAGAAACGTGAGAAAGATCAGAATCATTTTAGGAGAGATTCAGGACTTTCAGGTGGTATGAACAAGAATGTTAAGAGAGCAAGGGTAATGGAGCCAGTTCGAGCAGTACCGATGAATGCTGTTAGACCACAGGGTTGTAGGAATTGTGGGAAGATGCATATGGGCGAGTGTCGGAAATGTTCTGGTGCTTGTTTCCAATGCGGATCTATGGAGCATAGGGTTAAGGATTGTCCCCAGGAACCAGATCAGGTTCAAGTTTTAGAGTAGAGGGTCGCTCAACCAGTGAAGGGTGGACCACAGTTTCCGAGAGGACGTGGGCAAGGCAGAGGTTGTAATGGAAACGGTCGAGGAAGAGGAGCACCTGGTAAGGCTGTTGAATTTGCTGAGGCTCGTCAGCCGGTTTTGGTGTATGCAGCTCGTCGCTGAGAGGAGGGTGATGCACTTGACGTCATAACTGGTACGTTTTTTATTTCCAATATGCCATACACTGCGTTGATAGATGTTGGATCTACCCATTCATATGTTGCATGTGCTATATTTGGGTCACTGGGTGTGCGCTCTGAGGAGACCGTGAGTGGGGTATTTGTACTAAGTCCTTTGGGTCACTCGGTTAGGGAAGATAAACTATATAGAGATGTGCCTATAGAAACTCAAGGAAAGTTTTCTCTGGAGATCTGATGGAGCTACCTTTCAGAGAATTCTATCTCACTTTGGGAATGGATTGGCTTGTTAAGCATAGGGCTACTCTGGATTGTGCTGCTAAGTGAATAATGTTAAAGACCACAAAGGATGAGGAGGTTTTGGTGATAGGTGAGCGTATGGATTATCTATCTAATGTGGTGTCGGTATTGAGAGCCGAGAAGTGGATTTGAAAGGGATGTGAGGCTTATTTGGCATTTGTAAGCCAATTGAAAACTGAGGATCAGACAGTGGATAAAGTTAGAACCGTCAAGGATTTTCAAGATGTTTTTCTAAAGGAGCTTTCAGGTTTGCCCCCGAACCGAGAGGTTGAGTTTGGAATAGACTTGTTGCCTAGAATGACACCGGTGTCCATTGCACCTTATAGGATGGCACCGGAGGAGTTGGTGGAGCTGAAAGCCCAAATTCAAGAGTTATTGAATAGAGGCTTCATTAGACCAAGTGTGTCTCCGTGGGGAGCACCAGTGTTGTTCGTAAAGAAGAAAGATGGGTCAATGCAGATGTGCATCGATTATCGGAAGTTGAACAAACTGACGATTAAGAACAAGTACCCACTGTCGAGAATCGATGATTTATTCGACCAACTTAGAGGAGCTTCAGTATTTTCCAAGATTGACCTTCGATCTGTGTATCATCAATTGAGGGTTAAGGAGGTGGATATTCACAAGATGGCATTCAGAACTCGGTATGGTCATTATGAGTTCTTGGTTATGCCATTTGGGTTGACAAACGTACCTACGACATTTATGGATCTGATGAATCGAGTGTTCCAGCCATACTTGGATTGATTCGTGGTCGTCCTTATCGACAATATTCTGGTTTATTCTGAAACTGAGGAGAAGCATGATGAGCATCTTCGTATTGCGTTGCAAGTGCTGAGGGAGAATGAGCTTTATGCAAAATTCAGTAAGTGTGAGTTCTGGTTGAGAGAGGTAACTTTCTTGGGGCATGTTGTCTCTGTTGAAGGGATCAAGGTAGACCCTCGAAAGATTGAAGCGATTCTGGAATGGAAGCCACCGAGGTCAGTGTCAGAAAGTCAAAGTTTTCTGGGTTTAGCTGGGTACTATAGAAGGTTTGTGGAAGGATTTTCTGTGATGGCAGCGCCTTTGACAAAGCTTATAAGAAAGGGAGTACCATTTGTTTGGACTGAGAAACAATAGGAATCTTTTGAGAAGCTGAAGAAAGTTCTGACCGAGGCACCTGTATTGATTCAACCGGAGTCTGGAAAAGATTTTACTGTATGCAGTGATGCATCACATGTAGGGTTGGCTGTGTACTGATGCAAGAGGGTAAAGTGGTTTCTTATGCATCACGACAGCTTAAACCACATGAAGTTAACTATCCTACTCATGATCTGGAGTTGGCAGTGATAATTTTTGCGCTTAAGATTTGGAGACATTACCTGTACGGAGAAAGGTGTATTATATACACAGATCATAAGAGTCTTAAGTACTTGCTGACTCAGAAGGAGCTGAACCTTAGGCAGCAAAGATGGATAGTGTTGTTTAAGGATTATGACTGCGCGATTGAGTATCACCCAAGCAAAGCTAATGTGGTGGCTGATGCCCTAAGTCGTAGAACTGTATCTGATCTGAGAGCCATGTTTCCTCGTTTGAGTCTGTATGATGATGGTAGTCTGTTAGCAGAATTGCAAGTTAGGCCGACCTGGGTGGATGAGATTAAGGAAAAACAGTCGAGGGATGAGTCCCTGGTTTCTTCATTCCAGCAGGTTAAGAATGGGGATACTTTTGAGTTCAGACTGAACAGTGAGGGAGTTCTGTGTTACCAAGGTAGAGTTTGTATTCTGAAGGACTCTGACTTGAGGCAAGCAATTCTAAAAGAAGCTCATGGAAGTCTGTGTGCTATGCATCCTGGAGGGAGTAAAATGTATCGCGACTTAAAGGAGTTGTGTTAATGGCTTGGATTGAAGCGAGAGGTAACGAAAGTTGTGGGAAAATGTCTGACTTGTCAGCAAGTGAAAGCTGAACATCAATTACCTTCCGGACTTTTGCAGCCAGTGAAAGTACCACTTTGGAAGTGGGAGAGGGTAACCATGGATTTTGTGAGTGGGTTAACCTTGACACCGTCGAAGAAGGACTCGATTTGGGTAATTGTGGATAAGTTGACCAAATCTGCTCATTTTATACCTGTCTGCACTGATTATTCACTTCAGAAGTTAGCCAAATTGTATGTGACGAAAATAGTGCGACTTCACGGAGTGCCAGTGTCGATTATTTCTGATTGAGATCCTAGATTCACATCTCAATTTTGGAAAAAGTTGCATGAGGCGTTGGGTACGCGGTTGCACTTTAGTACAGCCTTTCATCCTCAGACTGATGGTCAGTTGGAAAGGGTTATTCAGATTCTAGAAGACATGTTGAGGGGATGCGTTATCGACTTTCGAGGTAGTTGGGAGGATTACTTACCGTTGGCAGAGTTTGCATACAATAGTAGTTATCAAGAAAGTATTCGAATGGCTCCTTATGAGGCACTGTATGGGCGAAGATGTCGTACACCTAGTTGTTGGACCGAGTTGGGTGAACGACAAGTTCTTGGACCTGAGTTGGTGGCAGATACTGAGGATAAGGTCAAGTTGATTAGAGACTGGTTGAAGGAAGCATCTGATAGACAAAAGTCATATGCAGATTTGAAGCGCAAGGAAATTGAGTACTCTGATGGTGATATGGTCTTCTTGAAGGTTTCACCTTGGAAGAAAATATTAAGGTTTGGGAGGAAAGGCAAGTTAAGTCAGCGGTTCATTGGGCCTTATCGGATTCTTATGCGAGTGGGTCTAATGGCTTATGAGTTGGAGCTACCTCCAGAATTGGATAGGATTCATGATGTCTTTCACATCTCCATGTTAAGGCGGTATCGTTCTGACCCTACTCATGTTGTGCCGGTTGCAGAGATCGAGGTCCAAACAGACTTAACTTTTGAGGAAGAGCCTGTGCAAATTTTGGATCGAGATGTTAAGATTTTAACGAGGAAATCAGTTCCGCTAGTAAAGGTGCTATGGCGTAATCATGGCAGAGAGGTAGCTACTTGGGAGCCAGAAGTGGCGATGCGTCAACAATACCCTCATCTGTTTGATTCAGGTAAAATTTTGAGGACAAAATTTCTTTAAGGAGGGTAGAGTTGTAATGCCCCAAATTTCGGGTTTTCTGTGTTTCTGTGATTTTTAAAATTTGTGTGTGTTCTGGTTGGTTAAAATATATATTTTAGTAGGTTAGTGGGCCTTTGGAAGGCCCAAACTTAAGTTAAATCTGTGCTAGTCTTCGGAATTTTAATTTTATGAACACATGATGCAATTGGCGTTTGGGCTTTTAAGGGTAAATGGGTAAAAGATGACACAAAAAAGGAGTATGGTGTAGTGGCGAGGTGGCACCACTTAGGGGACAAGGAAGTTGTGACAGCCCTATAGTGACCTTAGTCGGAAAGCGGTTTCGGGACCGCTAAATCGAGTCACCAAATTATTTGGATGTGATATTTATGGTTTAAAATATGTGAATATGAATGTGCGAAAATTTTAAGCTTCGATTTAGTTAATTGCATGTGAATGTAGTACATAGGACTTGTGTGACACTTTTGAAATGTGATAGGCTAATCTATAAGGATCTAATAGTGCATGTAATCAAAAGGGAGGACTTGCATGTCAATTTTCCCCCTAATTAGTAGTGGCCGGCCATGAGCATGAGGGTGGACAAAATGTTATGGCTAAAACATGTCATAAACATGTTGGGTTGATGCTTTATGTTAGGAATAATAAAATAAAGAGCATGGGCAATAAAATATTAGTGTTAGTAGGAGGAGAAACAAAAAAAAAAGAATGTGTGTGGTTGTTTCCCCCCCATTACCGTGAGTTGAAGAAAAGAAAACAAAGAAAAAAAAGTGTCCATCCTTTTTCATTTCTTTTGGCCGAAAGTTCTAAGGAAGAAGGAAGGAGCTCTTGCTTCATGATCGGCTTGGAAGAGGATTAGGAAGAAGTTCGGCCATACTTGTATCTAGGTTAAGGTATGTTTGATGTTGTGCCATGAGATTCATGCATGTTTTTAGTAGTTAGCTTGAGTTCTAACTAGCCCATGGTTCAAATCTTTACTATGTCATGGAGATAATATTTGGCTAAGGTGGATTTGTGTTGATGTCATTTGCATGCTAAAAGTGAAGCTTTGTAATGATGCATGTGATGGTGGATTGATGACTCTTGAATCTTCTTTTTAGCATTTTTGAGTGAGACATTAAGTTCTTTGTTTAACCATGACCAAAATTGAAATGGTATGGTGTTGTGATGCATTCGGCCATGGTAGGAAGTAGAATAGAAATATGGTTGTTGTTCACGTTATTTGGATGAGAAATGGTAGTAAGGTGAAGTGCAAGTGTTAGTGTTTGATTTACTAGTGTATATATGTGTATTGGCCAAGTTTTGAACTTGAAACAAAATGGTGTTTAGTCAATACAAGTGACCATACTTGTAGAATTTATTAAGTGTTGCAATCGGCCTCAACATAGACATGCATGTTCGGCCACATGAATGAGTACATAAGTTGATGTGTATGTTCGGCCATAGGTAAGCATATTGATGGCTTTATCTTGACTTAGAAAATTCGGCTAAGGGGAATATTAGCTAATATGTTGAATTCGATTCGTGATTTCGTACATATGTGACTCTAATGTCTAATGTATATATGGGCTAAGTACCTTGAGCTTCTCTTTTGATGTTCGAATGAATTGTATTAAATTGCTTAATGTGATTAAAAATGCGTATGACCATTTTTGTATTTGAGCTAAAGGTGGCCATATGACCCATCAAATTCATTGTCATGTTCGGCCATAAGCTAGCATAATGAGACTTTAATAAGTTAAATTTGTTTGAATTAGCTCAAGAGCTTAGAGGACCAAAGTTGGATAAGGGAAAGGAAAAAGTGATCGAATAGCCGCCGAAATCGTTCGACAACATCCGAGGTAAGTTTTCGAGTAATGGAACTTAGATTATGATTCGATTAGATTATGTCTTAAGTAAATCAAAATCATGCTCTTTGTATGTGGCTATTGAGCCAAAATTTGTAAGTGTGATAAGTGTTTTGTGTTTGAGCTTTGGTAATGAAAATGAAATATGGATGTGTCATGATTGATTGATATATGTGCATGGTTATTCGAATGATATCCGGGCTAAGTCCCGAAGGCTTTTGTGCTAGGTGACTATAACCGAACTAAGATCCGAAGGCATTCGTGCGAGTTGCTATATCCGGGCTAAGACCCGAAGGCATTTGTGCTAGCGATTATATCCGGGCTAAAACCCGAAGGCATTTGTGCTAGTGACTATATCCGGGCTAAGTCCCGCAGGCATTTATGCTAGTGACCACATCCGGGCTAAGACCCGAAGGCATTTGTGCTAGTGACTATATCCGGCTAAATCCCGAAGATTACTTGAGTTTGGGAATGAGCGATCTGCTGTAATAATTTCAATTAATACGCTTGTAAAACCTCAACAACAAGGTATGTGTTGTACATGCATTGGATTAATTGATTCCTCTTAAATAGCATTCGCTCAATCGATTAAGGAGCTTCCGGTTTTTGGTTAAGTTGATCCCTTATGTATGAATATAAGGGTTGGAAATGTGAAGTAGGACTGATTTTTGAGAATATATGTGTATATGAAATTATCTGTTTAGTTATATGAATGCTATACTTCAGTTGAGCCTAATTCCATTGCTCAAAACTTACTAAGCATTAAACGCTTACTCCGTTCTTTGAATCTCTATTTTATAGATTTTGGTTCGTCAGCTATCGGACTCGGGAGTGTCGAAGTCGAAGTTGCCCACACTATCAAAGCCCCTTTTGGTACACTTTTGGTCGAACTTTGAAATGGCATGTATAGGACTACCCTTTTTGTTGTTGGTCATGGACCCTTTGGTTTTGTATAAATTTGGATACCCATGCGAAAATGGCTTATATACACTTTGAGCTTAATATTATAATCGTCTTGTATGATATTCATTAAGAGGTATGGAAATGTTTGGGAACGATTAGCCATTGGAATGGTTAATCATGATCATATTTTGTGCTATTTATGCAAAAGGGCTAGTTGAATCAAGGAAACTATGTAATAGGTAAAGTCTACCTTAAAAATAGATGCTGATAACAGCAGTGACGTGAATGTGAAAAATCACTAAAAATAGTAGGAATGGAATTAAATAGTGAATAAATTATGTAATCGAACATTGATGAAGTTATTTTCATAGGAAAGTAACGAAACGATCATATGAACAGTATATTATGAGATATTTAAGTTTTCGTGAGACAGCACCATAACGGTTTCTGGATTCCCTGTTCCGACTTTGGAAATTCATAATAAATTAACCAGAGATAATTAGAAGTCATACCATATTTTTATAGATTCCTTTTCGACTCTAGTATCTATAGAAACAAACGACATCAGTATTGAAGCCCTGTACAGGGAGATATCCAAGTCGTAATGCGCAAAGGTCAGTGTAGTTGAACCCTGAAATAGGGGAGACTTTAACTAATAAACTGTACTAATTGACTCGACCAAAAATTTTGGAAAAAAATTTGTAGATGAACATATGAGTCTAGTTTCAGGAAAAATTTATGGAACTGGTTTTTGAGTTTTGTAACTCGAGATATGATTTTTAAGGTGACAGTGACGCAGTTAGCCAGCTCGTCTGGAAATTTAAAATGGACTGTGCAAATAAGTGATATAAGTCTGCGAACCCCTCGTGTCTGACTCCGCCAACGGTCTTGGGTACGGGGTGTTACAATTTTATTCGTATCAGAGCCAGGTTTAGTCGATTCTAGGACTACCGTAATACGTTTGGGTCTAGCTATACATGCCATTTTGTGATTATTTGATAGTGTGGTGATTTCTGACATTGCAAATGTGTTTATTTATAGTAATGGATCCCGATCCCAACCGAGCGGTAGCTGATGATCTTGAGAGTGTAGCGCCTGCTCCTGCACAAGGGACGGCGCTGACGGACTCTCAACCTATTGCTAGTAATCCGAATGATGAAGCTAGACAAGCTTTTTATAGCGTGATGAATGATTGGTTCAACCAATACATTCGAACTAATACGGCTGTTCCACAACCTCCATTCCCGACTAATACCACCAACGCACCTACAATACCTCCGGTAACTGACCAAATAAGGTCGAATAAGCCCCCAGTTGATAGAATCCGAAAACACGGGGCTACTGAATTTAAAGCTACGGACAGCGATGATGCCGAGCAAGCGGAATTTTGGTTGCACAACACTATCCGGGTACTCGATGAGCTATCTTGCACACCCGATGAGTGCCTAAAGTGTACTATCTCCTTGCTACGTGATTCTGCCTACTATTGGTGGAATACGTTGACTTCTGTTGTGCCCAGAGAGCAAGTAACTTGGGAGTTTTTCCAAACCGAGTTTCGAAAGAAGTATATCAGTCAGAGATTCATTGATCAAAAACAGAAGGAATTTCTTGAACTTAAACAAGGTTCCATGTCGGTTACCGACTATTAACAAAAATTTGTAAGGCTTAGCCGGTACACGCGGGAATGCATTTCTTCAGAAGCCGTGATGTGTAAACGTTTCGAGGATGGGCTGAATGATGATATAAAGTTGTATGTTGGCATTTTGGAAATCCGAGAATTTGTGGCACTTGTCGAGCGGGCTTGCAAAGCCGAGGAGCTCAGTATGGAGAAAAGAAAAGCTGAGGTAGAAGCAAAGGAGTTTCGTAAGAGGTCTTCGGGGAAGCCCTTCCCACAGTCATCGAAGAAATTTAGAGATGGCTTAGGCCGATCTAGAGACACTTCGTGCTTATCTAGACGAGGTCGCGATCGATCCCCTGTGAGTGCACGAGTCACTTCGGTCGCCAGTGTTGGAAATGATCGTCGAGACAGAACGGAGTGTCAGTATTGTGGTAAATGGCACTCGGGGAGTTGTAGATTCCATGACCGCTCCTGTTACAAGTGCGTGTCAATTGACCACTTCATTAAAGATTGCCCGAGGTTGTCTGAACAGAATGCAAATCAGAGTGGGAAACCGGGTGCTACCACTGCTCGAGGTAGACCATTTAGAAATACGGGCAATGCTAGTGGTGGTCAGAGAGGATCTAGGGATGCTACAACCAGATCTGAGGCTCGTGCTCCTGCTAGGGCTTATGCTATATGCGCACGCGAGGATGCTTCCTCGCCAGATGTTATTACCGGTACTTTTACTCTCTTTGATACTAATGTGATTGCTTTGATTGACCCTGGTTCTACTCATTCTTATATATGTGAAACCTTAGCATCCAGTAAGACTTTACCTATTGAGTCTACTGAGTTCGTAATTCGGGTGTCAAATCCCTTGGGTCGTTACGTGCTTGTCGACAAAGTGTGTAAGAAATGTCCCCTAGTAATTCGAGGTTCCTGTTTTCCGGTGGACTTGAAACTTTTGCCGTTTGATGAATTTGATGTTATTCTTGGTTTGGATTGGTTGACCGTGCATGATGCGGTTGTGAATTGCAAAAGCAAGACTATTGATTTGAGGTGCGCAAGTAACGAGATAATCCGAGTTGAGTCTACGGACTTAAAGGGGTTGCCAGCTATAATATCATCAATGTTCGCTCAGAAATATGTAAGAAAGGGGTGCGAAGCATACCTTGCGTATGTACTTGATGACAAAGAATTAGAAAAGAAACCCGAATCTGTACCGGTGGTTTGTGAATACCCGGATGTTTTTCCCGAAGAATTACCGGGTTTACCACCTGTTCGGGAGGTAGAGTTTAGTATTGAGCTTGTACCTGGGACTACGCCAATTTCGATAGCTCTGTATCGTATGGCACCAACCGAGTTAAAAGAGTTGAAAGCTCAGTTGCAAGAGTTGACGGATAGAGGTTTCACTCGACCAAGTTTCTCACCTTGGGGTGCACCAGTATTGTTTGTGAAAAAGAAGGACGGAACCATGAGGTTGTGCATTGACTATCGTCAGCTGAATAAAGTGACGATAAAGAATAAATATCTGTTACCGCATATTGATGATTTGTTTGATCAACTAAAGGGAGCCTCAGTGTTTTCAAAGATAGATTTGAGATCGGGTTATTACCAGTTGCGAATTCGAGATTCGGATATACCCAAAACTGCTTTCAGAACGAGATACGGCCACTACGAGTTCTTAGTGATGCCGTTTGGGCTCACTAATGCCCCTGCGGTATTTGTGGATTTGATTAAAGATGCTGAACAGAAAGTAAAAATAATTCGTGAAAGTCTGAAGGCAGCATCAGATCGTCAGAAGTCGTACGCGGATTTAAAACGAAGAGATATTGAGTATCAGGTGAGAGACAAAGTGTTTCTTAAGGTATCGCCTTGGAAAAAGATACTCAGATTTGGCCGTAAGGGCAAACTGAGTTTGAGATTCATTGGGCCGTATGAGATCTCCGAACGAGTTGGCCCAGTTGCATATAGGTTGCTTTTCCCCCTGAACTCGAAAGGATCCACAACGTTTTTCTTGTTTCGATGCTTCGACGTTACAGATCCGATCCTTCGCACGTAATAAACCCCTCCGAGGTCGAAATTCAAGCCGATATGAGTTATGAAGAAGAACCGATTCGTATCCTAGCTCGTGAAGTGAAAGAGTTGCGAAACAAAAGGGTTCCGTTAGTGAAAGTGTTATGGCTCAAACACGGGATCGAAGAAGCTACTTGGGAAACCGAGAATGCCATGAAAGAACGATACCCAAACCTATTTACCGGTAAGATTTTCGGGGACGAAAATTTCTTAAGTGGGGGAGAGTTGTGACAGCCCTATAGTGACCCTAGTCGGAAAGCGGTTTCGGGACCGCTAAACCGAGTCACCAAATTATTTGGATGTGATATTTATGGTCTAAAATATGTGAATATGAATGTGCGAAAATTTTAAGCTTCGATTTAGTTAATTGCATGTGAATGTAGTACATAGGACTTGTGTGACACTTTTGAAATGTGATAGGCTAATCTATAAGGATCTAATAGTGCATGTAATCAAAAGGGAGGACTTGCATGTCAATTTTCCCCCCTAATTAGTAGTGGCCGGCCATGAGCATGAGGGTGGACAAAATGTTATGGCTAAAACATGTCATAAACATGTTGGGTTGATGCTTTATGTTAGGAATAATAAAATAAAGAGCATGGGCAATAAAATATTAGTGTTAGTAGGAGGAGAAACAAAAAAAAAAAAGAATGTGTGTGGTTGTTTCCCCCCCATTGCCGTGAATTGAAGAAAAGAAAACAAAGAAAAAAAAAGTGTCCATCCTTTTTCATTTCTTTTGGCCGAAAGTTCTAAGGAAGAAGGAAGGAGCTCTTGCTTCATGATCGGCTTGGAAGAGGATTAGGAAGAAGTTCGGCCATACTTGTATCTAGGTTAAGGTATGTTTGATGTTGTGCCATGAGATTCATGCATGTTTTTAGTAGTTAGCTTGAGTTCTAACTAGCCCATGGTTCAAATCTTTACTATGTCATGGAGATGATATTCGGCTAAGGTGGATTTGTGTTGATGTCATTTGCATGCTAAAAGTGAAGCTTTGTAATGATGCATGTGATGGTGGATTGATGACTCTTGAATCTTCTTTTTAGCATTTTTGAGTGAGACATTAAGTTCTTTGTTTAACCATGACCAAAATTGAAATGGTATGGTGTTGTGATGCATTCGGCCATGGTAGGAAGTAGAATAGAAATATGGTTGTTGTTCACGTTATTTGGATGAGAAATGGTAGTAAGGTGAAGTGCAAGTGTTAGTGTTTGATTTACTAGTGTATATATGTGTATTGGCCAAGTTTTGAACTTGAAACAAAATGGTGTTTAGTCAATACAAGTGACCATACTTGTAGAATGTATTAAGTGTTGCAATCGGCCTCAACATAGACATGCATGTTCGGCCACATGAATGAGTACATAAGTTGATGTGTATGTTCGGCCATAGGTAAGCATATTGATGGCTTTATCTTGACTTAGAAAATTCGGCTAAGGGGAATATTAGCAAATATGTTGAATTCGATTCGTGATTTCGTACATATGTGACTCTAATGTCTAATGTATATATGGGCTAAGTACCTTGAGCTTCTCTTTTGATGTTCGAATGACTTGTATTAAATTGCTTAATGTGATTAAAAATGCGTATGACCATTTTGTATTTGAGCTAAAGGTGGCCATATGACCCATCAAATTCATTGTCATGTTCGGCCATAAGCTAGCATAATGAGACTTTAATAAGTTAAATTTGTTTGAATTAGCTCAAGAGCTTAGAGAACCAAAGTTGGATAAGGGAAAGGAAAAAGTGATCGAATAGCTGTCGAAATCGTTCGACAACATCCGAGGTAAGTTTTCGAGCAATGGAGCTTAGATTATGATTCGATTAGATTATGTCTTAAGTAAATCAAAATCATGCTCTTTGTATGTGGCTATTGAGCCGAAATTTGTAAGTGTGATAAGTGTTTTGTGTTTGAGCTTTGGTAATGAAAATGAAATATGGATGTGTCATGATTTATTGATATATGTGCATGGTTATTCGAATGATATCCGGGCTAAGTCCCGAAGGCTTTTGTGCTAGGTGACTATAACCGGACTAAGATCCGAAGGCATTCGTGCGAGTTGCTATATCCGGGCTAAGACCCGAAGGCATTTGTGCTAGCGATTATATCCGGGCTAAAACCCGAAGGCATTTGTGCTAGCGACTATATCCGGGCTAAGTCCCGAAGGCATTTATGCTAGTGACCACATCCAGGCTAAGACCCGAAGGCCTTGTGCAAGTAGTTATATCCGGCTAAATCCCGAAGATTACTTGAGTTTGGGAATGAGCGATCTGCTGTAATAATTTCAATTAATACGCTCATAAAATCTCAACAACGAGGTATGTGTTGTACATGCATTGGATTAATTGATTCCTCTTAAATAGCATTCGCTCAGTCGATTAAGGAGCTTCCGGTTTTTGGTTAAGTTGATCCCTTATGTATGAATATAAGGGTTGGAAATGTGAAGTAGGACTGATTTTTGAGAATATATGTGTATATGAAATTATCCGTTTAGTTATATGAATGCTATACTTCAGTTGAGCCTAATTCCATTGCTCAAAACTTACTAAGCATTAAACGCTTACTCCGTTCTTTGAATCTCTATTTTTTAGATTTTGGTTCGTCAGCTATCGGACTCGTGAGTGTCGAAGTCGAAGTCGCCCACACTATCAAAGCCCCTTTTGGTACACTTTTGGTCGAAATTTGAAATGGCATGTATAGGACTACCCCTTTTGTTGTTGGTCATGGACCCTTTGGTTTTGTATAAATTTGGATAGCCATGCGAAAATGGCTTATATACACTTTGAGCTTAATATTATAATCGTCTTGTATGATATTCATTAAGAGGTATGGAAATGTTTGGGAACGATTAGCCATTGGAATGGTTAATCATGATCATATTTTGTGCTATTTATGCAAAATGGCTAGTTGAATCATGGAAACTATGTAATAGGTAAAGTCTACCTTAAAAATAGATGCTGATAACAGCAGTGACGTAAATGTAAAAAATCACTAAAAATAGTAGGAATGGAATTAAATAGTGAATAAATTATTTAATCGAACCTTGATGAATCTATTTTCATAGGAAAGTAACGAAATGATCATATGAACAGTATATTATGAGATATTTAAGTTTTCGTGAGACAGGGCCATAACGGTTTCTGGATTCCCTGTTCCGACTTTGGAAATTCATTATAAATTAACAAAAGATAATTAGAAGTCATTCCATATATGTATAGATTCCTTTTCGAGTCTAGTTTCTATAGAAATAAACAGAATCAGTAGTGAAGCCCTGTACAAGGAGATATCCAAGTCGTAATGCGCAAAGGTCAGTGTAGTTGAACCCTAAAACAGGGGAGACTTTAACTAATAAACTGTACTAATTGGCTCGATCAAAAATTTTGGAAAAAAATTTGTAGATGAACATATGAGTCTAGTTTCAGGAAAAATTTATGGAACTGGTTTTTGAGTTTTGGAACTCGAGATATGATTTTTCAGGTGACAGTGACGCAGTTAGCCAGCTCGTCTGGAAATTTAAAATGGACTGTGCAAATAAGTGATTTAGTCTGCGAACCCCTCGTGTCTGACTCCGGCAACGGTCTCAGGTACAGGGTGTTACAGAAGTGATGCCATAGAGGAATCAAGGGGTCTAAGGTTCAAGTCTTGGCTCTTGCAATATATTTTGGTTTTTCTTTTCAATAAATCTGGAAGCAAGTAGGTGCGCTTTAAAGTTTAATGTGTTGGCTTTATGACACAAATGAGTTGATGGCCTAGTGGTGGTGGCGTGAGTTGGCATGTGAGAGGACTTTGGTTCGAATCCCTTGGCACGAAAAGGTTGATTATTTTGCTATGTTGGGACGACTAGAGTTGGTGTTGGTTTTAAACTCTGGTGATGGAGGGATCCCACATCGGGAAGCTAACATAAGAGTAGATGGAGAGCTGGCTTTAAATAGAGCAAACCATGAGGAGAGTAGGCATACCCTTCTTGGCTGATCCCTTTTGCTTTGTGACGTGCTTGTTTGGGTTGGGCGTCAGCTAAGAGTGTTTGGAGCGCGGATTAACTGCAGTCTTCAAATAGGTGTGTATTTCTCATTACTCTAGCAGTAGGACGGCTATTTCGGGCCACGATGGGCTGAAATGGGCCATGTGGTCCCAATGGGTCCGTAGGACCAATTGGATAAGTTGTAGAATTACTAAAATACCCCTGTAGGGTAGGACTACCGATTTACCCCTAGAGGGTAAAATGACTATTTTGCCCCTCGTGCGTAAATGACTAACTTGTGTGATGATGGGTTAGTTGACGTGGATTTATGTTAGTTATCGTTAATTGTAAGTCTAATTTGTTAGTGATCGATTGTAGGATTATCGCGTGGGAGATATCGTCATCAATCGTCATCAACCAGGTTTGTAAACGACACCCTCCCTTAGACTGAATCGGTAAAAGCCGAAATACCAAAATGTTGGTATTTTGTGAACTAACGAGCGCGCGAGCGCTCATGAGACAGTTGTTAATGAATATGGTGCATTTGGATGATTAGAGTGTAGAGTGTGCATTTTCGTGCACAACGGTATTTTTGGGCTTAATGGGCTGAAAACGGGCCAATGGGCCAACGGGCCCATTTTGGTAAAAAGACGAGGTAAGTACTTCTAATTACTTGGTAAACGTTAGAATAAGCATGAAACCTTAGCAATAGGTAATAATTACTGAAATACCCTTATGCATGCAAAATTATGATTTTACCCCTAGGGTTATTTTTTTCTAAAAAGCATGATGTTCTGTTTCTGTATACGTATGCCATGACATATTATTTCTGTTGCATGGGACATGGGTTTATATTGATGGAGGAAGCGTTCTGGCAGCCTCACTGCAATCTGGTGGCCTCGCCACATATATCTATTCTGGTGACTTCGTCACAATATCTGGCAGCCTCGCTGCAATCTGGTGGCTTCGCCACATATATATATTTGTTCTAGTGGCCTAGCCACAATATCTGTATCTAGTGACTTTGTCACAATATCTGGCAGCCTCGCTGCAATTTCTGTGGTGTGTAGCGGTTGGGTGGGTCGAGTAGTCTCCCCACATGGTGTAAGGCTGGTACAGGGATGTTATGGATGGCTCTGGGTTGGGATTTCTGCATTCATGATATATTTGTTCTGTATCTGCTATGGGCCTATGGGTTTCATTCTGATTTCTGTATTGGGCCAAGGCCCAGATAAGTCTGACTCTGAGGTTTGATCTGTTTTGGGCTATGGTTGGGTTATGTTACACACTGAGTTTATCGAACTCACCCTTTATTTTCATCTCTGCAGGAAATCCCCAACCATAGTAGGCTTGGAGCTGTGAGGGATTCGGAGTGGCCACATCATCTGCAAAGTTGGTTTTTCTAAGTTAGTTTATTTTTATTATTTTTATATTCTGATTTAATTTTGGGTTTAAGTTGTAATAAGGCCGCTATTTAAATTTCTTTTTTCTGCTTTGGTTTTATTTTCTGATTATATTTATACTATGACGAAACTGCTAGTGTTAGGCTGCGCGGGTTTTTAAAATTAATGAACGTTTTCAAGACTCAACAAGCACAACAAATGGATAGCCTAAAGATTGATAAACCGGCTTTTCATTCAAACGTTGTTTTTACAAAGACCACCCTAATCACTTAAACCAGCGAATGCATACTAAGTCGTAAGTCCATGTGACACGTCAGATCTAGCCATAACATTTGGGCTGGGTTTAGGGTGTTACAAAAGTAATGGTGTTCAGAAAAGGGAAAACCGAAAGGGGAAAAAAAGGAGTAAGACAGAGTCTCACCTACCAGTATTTGGCCAAAGAAAAACAATTAAGGGAGAGAAGGAGAAGAACCATGCGCCCTAACCCGAATGATAAATGAACACTTGCCAAAACCGAAAGCAAAATAGAAAGGGTGAAATGGGGTATTCGTCCAAGGTAACAAAGTGAAAAGGGAAGGGAACAGAGAGAAAGAAAAGAGGGGAAAAGTATTCGGCAAAGATAGGAGAGAAAAGAAGAAGAAATAGCCAGTCAAGAGGAAAACTGATTGGAGAAAAGAGAGAGTTGCCTATTCGGAACAAGCAAAGAAAAAACATACGAAATGCCAGAATGGTCAATAGAAAAATTTGACTGCCCCAGAACAAAAGGTGAAAAGAATCCAAAAGGAAACTAGAAGGCGAAAATGAGAAGAGAGATTATTCAAAAAGTTCACAAGCCCGAAATGGAGTACTCAACTCACCCCCTAACCAAAATCTAGAGTGCCATAGTCCAACTTCGGCACACTTCTCCCTCTCCTCTCACTTACCTTGTTTCTTTCCTAAAGTCCCTTCTAAAATTCAGCTACGCAATCTGCACACCCCTCAAACACTCCAACTGCCCACACCTCTATCCAAATCCCCCTTTTTTCTCCCATAATTCCTCCATGCCGTCCACTCCCTCTCAACCACTCAATCCAAAGTCCATTCAAACACCTCAATTTCAGTCCACCTGAAACACTTCCATGGCACCTCCATCCCCTAGATCAATAGGCTTTTTATGACATGTTTCACCCACAATAATTTAAAAGCCTACCAGTTAGAGGTAAGGGTTATTCAAGTAAAAAAAATTTGTACAAGTCAAAGCTTGAACTTAGAACTTCTCCAACACTTCTCAGAACACCCAGCCACTAAAGCAAGCATGCATTTTTACAACACAACAAACAAAAATAAATACTTAGATTTTGGGGCGTTACAACTCTACCCCCTAAAGAAAATTTCAGCCTCAAAATTTACCTAGTCAAAAATAGATGAGGGTATTATTGCCGCATCGCCTCCTCGGGTTCCCACGTGGCTTCTTCTGAGCTATGATTACGCCAAAGTACCTTAACCAGTGGGATAAACTTCTTCTTTAGCACTTTTACATCATACTCTAGATCTAAATCGGTTCCTCCTTGAAAGTTAGATTCGATCTAACCTCAATCTCCTCAGTCGAGACAATATGCGTGGGATCAAAGCGATAACGTCTCAGCATAGAGACGTGGAACACATCGTGAATTTAGTCTAACTCTAGGGGTAACTTAAGTTGATAGGCAACCAGTCCCACACACTTCAATATGCGGTAAGGCCCAATGAACCTAGGGCTTAGCTTGCCCTTTCGTCCAAACCTCAGTACCTTCTTCCAGGGCGGGACCTTGAGAAATACTAAGTCCCCCATAGAAAACTCTATCTCCTTATGCTTCAGATCCACATATGACTTCTGTCTGTAAGATGCCACCTTTAGTCAATCCCAAATCAATCTAACTTTATCTTTGGTATCAGAAATCAATTTAGGGCCCAGAATATGCTGCTCTCCCAATTCAGTCCAACACAAAGGAGTACGACACCTATGACCATATAGTGCCTCGTAAAGTGCCATCTGTATGCTAGACTGATAGCTATTGTTATATGCAAACTCTGCTAACGGCAAATAGTCATCCTAATTGCCTCGGAAGTTAATCATATAGCTCCTTAACATGACCTCCAATATTTGAATCACCCTATCTGACAGTCCTTCTGTCTGAGGATGGAACGCAGTACTGAAGTCCAACCTTGTACCCAACGCCTTGTGTAACTTATTCCAGAACTGAGATGTAAATCAAGGATCTCTATCAAATATTATGGAAACTAGTACTCCATCCAGTCGCACTATCTCAGACACATACAATTTAGCCAGCTTCTATAGCGAGTAGTCAGTACGAATAGGTATGAAATGAGCAGATTTAGTCAATCGATCTACGATGACCCATACTGAATCCTTCTTAGTAGGCGTTAAGAGCAGCCCACTAATGAAGTCCATAGTCACTCTCTCCCACATCCAAAGAGGAATCTTAACTGGCTGAAACAACTCTAAAAGTAACTGGTGTCTAGCCTTAATCTGCTAACAGGTAAGGCATTTACCCACGAAGTCGGTAACTTCACGTTTAAGACCTAGCCACCAATATAACTCACGAAGGTCTTGGTACATCTTATTCCCACCAGGATGTATAACATAAGGACTACTATGTGCCTCTTGCAGTATAGACTGCCTCAGATCAGTATTCTTCGGTACACAGACTCTCCCATGGAAACAAAGTACCCCTTCGCTATTCAGTCCAAAATCTGAAGTTTCCCCACTCTCTATCTATCGAAATTGAGGACACAGTGACTCATCCTCCAACTATTTGCCCTTAATCTATTCAATCCACCTCAGTTTAACTTGGAGTTCTACCAACAAGCTATCATCATCAAACAAACTGAGTTGAACAAACATCGCCCTCAGATCCGTCATAGCCCTATGGCTCAGTGCGTCGACCACTACGTTGGCCTTAGTAGGATGGTATTCAATCGAGTAGTCATAATCCTTAAGTAGCTCAATTCGTCTACGATGCCTAAGATTTAGCTCCTTTTGAGTGAAAAGATACTTGAGGCTCTTGTGATCCGTGTACTTGTACACTTCCTGTAACACCCCTCACCTGTACCCGACGTCGGGATAGGGCTCGAGGCATTACCAGGACTTTACATTTTGAAGCGTACCAAATTGGGTCACTGAGTTTTACTCAAATTTTAAGTTTTTCATCCATGAACAAGTCATCCCTTATATAGGCCTTCGAGGCCTATAACATACCTAGAGGTAGTGCGGGACGAATTCGGGTATGTTCAATAAACCTTAGGCTCTTTAGGAAATTTTTCCTTATCATAAGGTGTCACATGCCCATGTAGGTGAGACGTGTGGACTCACATGCCCGTGTGACTTGGGGCACGCCCATGCCCTTCAGCTGTGGGCAACACTAACTTATCAACAAGGCCATGGCACACACCCGTGTTGCTTGCCCGTGGATGACACTGTCTTTTTAACATAGCCATGGTACACACCATGTGGCCTACCCGTGTATAACTTTGAGCTAAAATTTTAAGTGCACGGGACACACGACCATACCACACGCCCATGGGAGGGAACCATGTGTCATACACGTCCTAGATACATGTCCATGTGTCTAACCATGTAGATTCTAATAGGCTATTTTCCAAGCCTTTAGTCACCCCTTCTACTACTTAAGCTTAGTGGTTACCAAATTCAAAGTAAAACAGAATTATACACTTGTAAATAATCTTGATTAAACTAGATGTATGGAAACCTCCTATCATTAGTTTCATACATGATAGGTTATTTTCCCACTTAGTGTTTATGGGTTCCCATGTCACTTTAATTCATCCGAAATTGGCTTATTCATGTGACTCATTGCCAATTGGTAACAACCTATCACTTGTAAATAAAACCATGCATAAATTCGTAGGTCATAGCCTACTTTAATTAATCCAATTTTTATGGCCATATACAAAGAGATAAACATATTTGTACATGCCTTCATTTGGCAAATCAAATGACACATATAACAAAATACTATACATGCCATTGAACAAAACAAACAAGGTCTTTATACCAAAGCTTGTCTAAATGATAGTGTGTTGACTCTCTAATTGTCTTCCAATCCTTTAGAGTCCTCGAGCTCTGTGAGACAGGGAAAAAGAGAGGGGTAAGCTTTTACATGCTTAGTAAGCTCGAATAACCAGAAAGTAAACTTACCGAGTAATTAGCATACATCCATATTTAAATCATGAAATCATCAATTATGAAACGGTTCCCTATCACATGCACTCAATCAATGAGTTAGTTATGTAACTAACATCATGTAATTTATGTAGATGAACTCATCATTCATCATCTTATTGATATACATAATATTAATCCCATTGTATTTCTAGGAAATCTCGATGGAATACCCATTATCCGTCAATTTTTACGAATGATCATTTCACATATATACACTTCCGCGAACCACAAATCTCATGGCAGGATTACCAGTCCAGGCTAAATCCCTTATAACGACCAACACCCTTAATGAATTCGAATCTGAATTACCAGTCCAGGTTAAATTCAGACCCTAATCAAATTACCCGTCCGGGCTAAATCCATAATGCACACATATTTTTCAGGAGGCTTGATCATTCAAGGAACACCCGTTCAGGTTAGATACTTTTCATACTTGATATCACAGATTACTCGTCCGGGCTAAATCCTTACTGCAACACATGCAGGATCTCTTTACACATAACAATAAGGGTTTATCCATCGAATTCCCTTTGTTAACCTCATCCGATACATTTTTCACATGTTACCATCAAATATGCATTTCTATGATATTTCATGCTAATAATAAATGCAATCATCATGCATTCATAAATCATTTAATTATGCATATTAGGGGTTTACTTTAAGTTATTCAAACTTACATGGTATTCTTTTTGGAGTTGTGTTTCGGTTATTCCGAAACCTTGCGTTTACCTCGATCGACCTCCGGAATTCGTTACTCGGGGTCTATAACAACAAAATTAACTCATTAATACACTACATTATACATTGCAAGTTTAATATCTACCACCGGTCCAAATGACCGTTTTGCCTCTAACCTTTCACATTTTTATGATTTAGTCCCTAAGCTAGTATAATGAAACACATGCACTTTCTATTTTACCCAAGCCTAGCCGAACACTTTTCCTTCTTATGGTAGCCCGCATTTTCCATTATTTTCCCATTTCTACCACACATTTACATCTTTTGCAAAATAGTCCCTATAAGGGTTTTTTCATGAAAATCAACTAGGAAAAGATGTTTAATACACATTCATCTTTCATATTCCTCCATAATCCATCAAAATACAAGCAACTCATGCATGGGTAAATTTTTAAACATGAACCCTAGCATGAAATATGGGTAGAAATGGAGAGAGCAAGTTACCAGGATTTCAAAAATACTAAGAGCATGAAAAACGAGGGTTGGGAGCACTTACTATTGAGCTTGGAAAGCTTGAAAACCCTGGCTATGGAAACCCTTGAAGTTTCGGTTGGACAAGGAAGAGAATGTGTAACACCCCTATCCCGTATCCGTCGCCGGAATAGGTAAAGGGGCATTACCGGACTTGAAACTCATATCAGAACAGTAAAAATTCTGAATTTTTTTTTAAAGAAATAAAGAACATTCCTTTAGATAAATACTAAAGACAGCCAGGGATACAATTTAAACTTCTATAAGTACACATTCAAAAGATGCCATTTTCGCATGGCTTATATACATTAACCAAAATATTCTTTTGCCACTAGTCTATTCTACACATGCCATAAAATAACCCAAAACATAACAGTACCAAGCAGTGGATAGTGATAGTGTAACAAGTTGCTGACGATTCCCGAGTCTGTAGCTTCCAAATGAGATCTATAAAACAGAGGAAACAAAGTAAACGGAGTAAGCATTACAATGCTTAGTAAGTTTTAAGCAGTGTCAACAGATAACAATCAAATTATAATATGGTTGTTCGTATTTTTTTATTTCACTCTTCCTTTGGGTATATCATCCCTTTACCGAATATGCACATCTCATCATATACAATAGGCAGATAAACTTTCACCTAAAAGTGAGCTCATGTAACATAGATATATTGTATAATTTCACATAACCTTTCACACTGATCCGATGCCACATAATCATAGGAATAGTCTCATAGATTGCTCACGTATGCGTCACATAACTACCTTATGATTTAGATCAAATCAAGCTCACATATAGACTCGGAGTACATACCTGTTTAACCTTTCGTATTGACAATATTTATAAGCAATTCTTATTGCGAAGTCTTATAGCTTTAAACTCTACTCGGATTATCGGCGAGACCTTTAGCTCAGATGAAATCTCCACACGAAGTCAGCGGGTCTTAACACGGACATAGTCACCACATATAGTCATCGGGTCTTAAATCCCGGATTTACATTGTGACCGCCCTAAATTGACCCTAGTCGGAAAGTGGTTTCGGGACCACATTACCGAGTCAAAAATTTATTTTTGTGTTTTAATTACCTAAATTTATGTGTGATAGTGAATATATGAAAAGTATTAAATGCTTAATATTAGCTTTAGGAATGTGAAATAATTCGAAAGGACCTAGTTGATGAAGTTAGAAAAGATGATAGATGAATTATAAGGAGTAAATAATAATGGAGAGAGGAAGCATGGGTTTGCATGTCAAAATGCCCATTTTTGACTTAATGGCCGGCCAAGTGGTGATGCATTCCACTAATTTAAATTAGATTAGTATATTTAATTGGGAAGAAAATAAAATATTCATAACATGAAGATTAATAAAAATAATAAAATGAACAAGTAAGTGTTCATCTTTGCTATCCTTTAGCCG
This sequence comes from Gossypium hirsutum, assembly GCF_007990345.1. Classification (NCBI taxonomy): domain Eukaryota; kingdom Viridiplantae; phylum Streptophyta; class Magnoliopsida; order Malvales; family Malvaceae; genus Gossypium; species Gossypium hirsutum. Next base: position 69,305,042 of record NC_053425.1, read on the forward strand.
AAAAACCAAGTAAAAGAAGGAAAGAAAAGTTTGAAGAAGTTCGGCCATGCTTGTAACTAGGTTGAGGTATGTTTGATGTTATTCCATGAAATTCATGCATATTTTTAGTTGTTAGTTTGAATTCGACCTAGCCCATGGTTTAAATTTTTGCTATTTGATGGAGATGATACTCGGCCATGGATGTTGTCCTTCTTGGTTGGTGTTTTGATGTTGTTGTGATGAGGCATGAAGATGATTGAGTTTGAGTGTTTAATAAAAAGGATTGGATGTGAGTGTGTGTGAGAATTAGAAAATGATGGGTTTTAGCAACTTCATGAAGTGTTCGGCCAAGGTGCTAAAATGTTGTATTTGTGTTTAAACTTAGAATTATTTAGTTATATGGTTAGTATAGGTATGGATGACCGAATATGAGAGCATGAATAGATGAAGAGTTTTGTAATTATAAAAAAAAAATTGGTTAATTGATATGTGGTAAATGTTAAGTGTTAAATGAAATGGAAATGATATTATATTGGAATGTGTATATTCGACCACATGAATGAATACATAGATTGATGTTGCATATATTCGGCCTTTAATTAAGTATGTAGGTGATAGTGATAGATTGATGTTGCACATTCGGCTATAGGTAAGCATATTGATGATTTTATCTTGACTTAGATAATCGGCTAAAGGAGAATATTGGCTAATATGTTGAATTTGATTCATGATTTCATATATATGACTGGATGTAAATATATTGAGAAGATGATATGATGGGAGGTGATGTTGCATTCGGCATTGGAGAAATTGAAATATTAATTAGACTATTGATAGTAAGGTGATATTAATTGGATATAAGCCGCATAGCTTAAGAGCATAATGTAGAAAGATAAAAATTTTACCATGTTGTTCCGTATGTTATAAAATCATTAAAATGTGGATACAAATATATGTAGCAAAGCGGTTAAATGAGTTAATTTATTTGTTTAAGCTCAAGATCCTAAAGGAGAGGAGTCCAACAAGGGAAAATCGAAGGTCATCGAGTAGCCGACTTGGAACTATTTTACCCAACACAAGGTAAGTTCATAAGCAATCATAAGGTTAATTTAAATTATGCATAAATGACTTTAACGTGTCATGAAAGAATCTCTTTATTAAGTATTTCCTTGGAGAAATTATATATGTGTATTGTTGTGGCCGTATATGCCAAATGAATTAATTAAATTGTTTTATCATAGAAAGTGTACATTGGCACTATGTGTGCGGTGTAGTATGGCACTATGTGTGCGGTGTCGTATGGCACTATGTGTGTGGAGTTGATTAGCACTATGCGTGCTGATTTGAATGTCAACATATGAGATAAACTTTCAAGGCACTATGTGTGCGGGATAGTACGGCACTAAGTGTGCAAATTTGTTTAGCACTAAGTGTGCAAAAGCGGTTGATGATACGAAGAGCATAAGTAAAGAATTAAGGTGCTAAAATGATTAACTGGAAAGTATGTGTGTGTATATACATCTAGTTCATAATTATTTCTTACCTTGAGAATAGTTTTAAAAACGGTTGGTTGTTTAATAGTTGATTCGATATCGAAAACTTGGGTTCGAGGTTGGATAAATAAACTAGGTAGTTGTAGCCTAGTTTGGTGTGATTGAATTAGCTGAACTTGCAAGGCTTTTATTTCAATTTCTTATAAATAACCTGTATTATTTTGCTTATGGAATACTGAGTTGAATACTCATTTGGTGTGTTTGTTTGTTTCTTATTTCGATATCTCTGACCATTTTGCGTACTAGGGACCATCGTCGAAGTCATCACACCGGCTTGCAACTTTTTGGTACCCTCTTCTTAGTTGGTCTAAGAGAACATTTCGGCATGTATAGGCTATTATGTTTTGTTTGAACCCCAATATGTAAACTTTTAGCCATCCGAATATGGCTTAAATGCTAAGTTTGAATTTAGCCTTATGGGTTCTTAGTTATAAGGTTCAGTAGATTTGGCCTTGATAATTCGGTTTTGATGGAGTAGTAGTCTAAGTCTATTTGATTATTATGCCGTATGCCATGGCTGATCATATTTGGTGTTATGTATGTCAAATTACTAGCTAATCCATGGAAACCATAAAATAGATTTAGACAGCAGTAGTGGTGTGAATTTGAAAAATCACTAAAAATAGTAGAAATGGAATTAAATAATGAATAAATTATGGAATCGAATCTTGATAAGTCTATTTTCATATGGAAGAAGTAGAACAGATATATGAGCCATATTGTATGAGATATTTAAAATTTTGTGAAACAGGGCCAGAACGATTTCTGGATCCCCTGTTCTGATTTTGGAAATTCACCATAAATTTGACAAAGATAATTAGAAGTCATTCTTTATATTTACAGATTCCTTATTGAGTCTAGTTTTATTAGAGACAAACGGCATAGTCATTGAATCTCTGTACAGGGAGATATTTGATTCGTAATACACAGAGGTCAGAGTAGTCGAACCCTGAAACAGGGGAGACTTTAACTAATAAACTACACTAATTGGACCGACCAAAAATTCTGGAAAAATTCTAGTAGATAGATATATGAGTCTAGTTTCAAGAAAAATTTATGGAATTGGATTTCAAGTTTCAGAACTCGAGATATGATTTTTAAAGCAATTGTGATGTAGTTAGCCAGCTTGTCTAGAAAATTTTAAAATGAATTGTATGAGCTGTTTAAGTAATAAGTTAAACCCGTTTACACCTTGTGTTCGACTCCGACAACGGTCTCGGGTACGGGGTGTTACATACATCACAGAGTTTCATACATATTTATTCACATGTTACAGCATTCACATCGACTACCATATTTGTAATTCATTTGGCTCATCAAATATCTAATAAAACACACCTTCCACAGTTTGTCATTTGGCCACAATATATATATACACTTTCACGTTCATCATATTAGCCATTCGGCCTTATCTCATATATACACATTCACATTCATCACATAAAATCCTGAATCAAAATATAAATTTTCATATATTCACATCACAATTATCCAAATATACTTCATATCCCACATATACTTTCATGTATATACTTTGTCTTGGCTGAATCTACATCTATCACTTTCCAATGAATAATTCAATTTCAAGCCATACTATCATTTCATATTCGAATACTTATAAACTTACAATTTCAAAATTTTTAATATCAAAGATCCATCTAACACTCATATATCATTTTATAATGTCACAAATTAGAATTCACGTATGGGTTTAATCAATAGCTTATGAGCAACTAAAACAAGTTTTATCAATGTTTACAACATAATCACAAATTCTCTACAAGCTGTTTTCCTGAGTAACAGTCGTTAAATTATTTGTAAATGGAGCTACGAAACTCCAAATGATGTACCATTAATTTTCCATGAAAATAGACTCGTATATCTTCTATCCACAAAATTTTCAGAATTTTTTGTTTGGTTAATCAATACCAGATTTTTCTTAAAGTTTCCCCTATTTTACTGTTTGACTATTCTCACTACTCTTCACTAAGAACTGAATTTCTCATTGTATAGAATTCAAAATATGTTTTCGTTTATTTTGTTTAAAACTAGACTCATTAAGGAGTCTAAGCATATAAATCTTATCTTATAATCATTTTTGTACGATTTATAATGATTTTCCAAATACTGAACAGGGGATTTCGGAGCCATTCTGACTCTGTCTCACACAACTTTAAAAAAAATCTCATTATCGGCAACCCCTTTAGTTACACGATTTCTGTTATACGAAACTAGACGCATCAAGCTTTAATTACATAATCTATTCAGCCTTTAACTCAATTCCCACAATTTATGGTAATTTTTCCAAAACACGCTACTGCTGCTGTCCCAAGCAGATTTATACAAATTTACTCTGTAAAGTTCTCATTCACATATTTAAAACATAATATCATATATGCCATCATTTAGAAAAGTTATTGACCTTAACGTATATACTTAATTCATATTCATCCCATCTAAAAACTTAAAACTTACAAAGGAATCAAACTCAAATACTTAAGAACTTACCTCGGAAGTTGTCAAACGATTACAGATCGACTATTCGGTTAGGTAGCCTTTTCTCTTATCCGAATTAGACTCCCTAAGCTCTTGAACTTGAATAAACAAATTTAATCTATTACAGACCAATTATACAAACTCATGGCCGAATACAACAAGAAGACTAACTAGATTCTACTAGCCACTCATTGCTCTATTATTAACCTTACTTAATTATAAACACATTCGGCAACTACCTCAACCTTATTTAATACAATTAACACCTAATTCCTCATGTAAAAAGTACCATTGCCGAATATCATTTAGTTCACAAGTACCTAATTTCAAAACTTTGACAAGCTCATACCCATTTCCTACTAATTCCATCATTTTAACACAGGTACGGCAACGCTAAATTCCATTCTTCCATTAGTTTGCATTTAACTAAATCATGCCTTAATGTTAAGCACATTCGACAATGGTGCAAACATCAATTAACAAACAAACATTATCAACCCATTTTTTTTATTACACGTTTTCCCCAATTTAACACCCCCAAATTATCAAACTTTAACAAGTTTAATACTCATCTAATGACCATTTATAAACTAAAGCATCAATCATTCAAATTCAACTCATCACAACATGGCCGAATACACATTTCTCCTACTTCCATTCTAAATAAAATTTTATCAAGCTTCCATCTTCATTTAACTATGTACCATTTAGAACTATCAATACTTTACACCCTTTAACAAATTATAATCAATTGCCAAGTGCATCTTTGACAATTTAAACCACACAACTCAAATTCTTACAATTTAAGCTTAGAAATTTCTATTCATGTAAATTTCAGCAACCTGGAGTCCATTAAACACTCCAGAATTCCATTTGAACAACAATTGTTCAACCTTCTAGCATAATTTCAATCTAGACAGCAAGCATTATTTAACATTCAGACATCAAAGAACGAATTTAATCCTCATCAATTCAATCAATATCAAGTGTCCTAATTTGGACATTAGTAGTCTTAAATAAAACCACAACAAATCAAACTTGAAAATTTTCACAGTTAATATCGTAAAGAAAAATTTAAAGAACCAACAAGCTTACATAGATTTTCCCGCTTCTCCTACCTTCTACCGTCTCCATTTTTCTTTTTGTTGCAGCCCTCTTCTTCTTCTTCGATGGATTACCGAGTTACTTGAAATTTCAGCTACCTAACTAGCTAAAATCATAGTTTTTCCTGCATGCATGCGACACCAAGCCTTCTTCCAATCGGTTTTCCAGCAGAACAAATATGGAAGAAAACTAAAACTCCATTCCCCCTTTCTTTCCAAACGGTGAAGAAAAATAAAGAAAGTGGAAGATGAGACCAGTTTTTATGTTTTATTCATTTCATATTATAAAACCAATTATCATTATTTTACTAATATAAAAAGCACAAAGATACAAATTTCCCTTCATCATTGCCGTCCACTAAAATAAAAGGGGTCTAATTGACATGCAAGCCCCACATTTTAGCCATGTTAACAATTGGCCACTTTAAGAAAAAGACTTCTAAAATTTTCCTTTATACAATCAAATCCCAACTAAATAATTTAGCATCCAATTAACTAAATTAGACACCCAACTTTCACAATAGGTAATTCACATAACAAAAACACTGAAATTAATATTTTGTAAAATTTTTTACTAGGTTTTGTGGTCCCGAAACCACTTCCCGACTAGGGTCAATTTAGGACTGTCACAACTCTCCCTGCCTTTAGGGATTTTTGTCCCCGAAAATCTTACCGGCAAATAGGATAGGGTAACTTTCTCTCGTTGAGTTCTCTAGATTCCACCTAGTTTCCTCAACTCCGAACTTACGCTTCAGTGCTTTAACTAACAAAACTTTCTTAGTTTGATCATAATAAATCACAGAGATCCACAGAATTGACATTTACTCACTTACTTTTGATTTCGGTAATAACGCACATAGGTATAACACAATTTAACCCACCGGTTTGAATCTATTAGGTATAGGCTCGAACCCCACACACAGGTTCTAAGCCTACTTAACCCAAAGTCCGAATAAACTTGACAGCCATCAACTAATTTGGCTATTAGCCTAGTATACAATTCACCGGTCCCAAACCTACTGGGCACAAGTCCTGAATAACTCAAATATATATATTCATTTGGTTCATGACAACACTCATTTAACATCTTAATTTTTTTTATATATACATATAACTTAGATAATCTTTCACACACCCATTCATCAATAAAACACTATCAATAAGAATTTAATACTATCATTTATCTTCGGCTATTTCAAGTAACCACTGATAGAGTAGCTGAAGGTTTTAAATTCTCAATTCAGCAACATATATAAGCTGATACAAGATTATGTTAACATCTTGCATCAATATTTAACTTAACTTATTTCCAAAGGAAAAATCAACTTCCACGTACCTGAACATTTATTTCATTTAGCACATTCTTTCATAGTTAACGCTACCCGTATACAGTCGAATAAGCATAAAGCCTAATATAATATACTGGCATGAGATTTATTCTAGCACATAACTCATATATCCAAAATTATCACCATTCATCAAAAATTCTTACCAACTTTCAAATGTCGAAACTTAATTGAAATAATTTCTTGAACATGATTAACAAAATAGTGTTTATTCACAATAGCACATATAATTGCATATACCGAGAATCTCATATTTATAATGTATATATATATCACATACCTTGTCAATTTAATGTCTCGAACTTATTTCATTACCAATTTAGCACAATGTTGTATAATCTCCGACTCTAATTAGTTCACCAGTGTTTAGTCCGTTTAACGAATTTTCTCTTTATGTCTTACTTACTATTACAAATCAATGCCATCGTCTCACGCGAGGTCATACATGAAACACACTTCGCATACACAGTGCCCACTGACTGATTTCGCACACATAGTGCTCGATTAAAGAACTCGCACACATAGTGCCTCAATTACCAATCCAACACATAGTGCTCGATTGAAGAACTCGCACACATAGTGCCTCAACTACTGATCTGGCACACATAGTGCTCGGTTGAAGAGCTTGCACACACAGTGCCTTATAATTCCAGCACAAATGCCTTCGAGGTTTAGCCCAGATATATCACTAGCACGAATGCTCTTCGGGACTTAGCCCGGATATAACACCAGCACGAATGCTCTTTGGGACTTAGCCCGGATATAACACCAGCACGAATGCTCTTCGGGACTTAGCCCGGATATATAACTCTCAATTCTCATGTACATATACATATATAACAATACACATTAGTATATCATTTACATTACTTGAATACAAACACAACATGCTTATCGACCATTCAACTTCCAGTTCCATAGCCACATACAAAAATCACATTTATAGTCATACCACTCTTTCAAAATTGCATCACTTATACCCTTATAATTCAATCCAAATCAAAATTCAAATACGAGTACATGATACGTACCTGATCAACTTAATAATTTAGGCATATCCAAGTGAAGTTATATCGCAAATTCTCATAGTCAGAAGCTTGCTACAGCTCGATCGGGATCAAGATTCATTACAATACAACAAACACATTTTAATAGTCAAAAATCATCACACTATCATTTTATCACTTTACGGCATGTATAAATAGACTCACACGTGCTACGTTAGTCCTAGAATAGACTAAACCGTGGCTCTGATACCAATAAAATGTAACACCCCTATCCCGTATCCGTCGCCAGAATAGGTAAAGGGGCATTACTGGACTTGAAACTCATATCAGAACAATAAAAATTTTGAATTTTTTTTTAAAGAAATAAAGAACATTCCTTTAGATAAATACTAAAGACAGCCAGGGATACAATTTAAACTTCTATAAGTACACATTCAAAAGATGCCATTTTCGCATGGCTTATATACATTAACCAAAATATTCTTCTGCCACTAGTCTATTCTACACATGCCATAAAATAACCCAAAACATAACAGTACCAAGCAGTGGTTAGTGATAGTGTAACAAGTTGCTGACGATTCCCGAGTCTGTAGCTTCCAAATGAGATCTATAAAACAGAGGAAACAAAGTAAACGGAGTAAGCATTACAATGCTTAGTAAGTTTTAAGCAGTGTCAACAGATAACAATCAAATTATAATATGGTTGTTCGTATTTTTTTATTTCACTCTTCCTTTGGGTATATCATCCCTTTACCGAATATGCACATCTCATCATATACAATAGGCAGATAAACTTTCACCTAAAAGTGAGCTCATGTAACCTAGATATATTGTATAATTTCACATAACCTTTCACACTAATCCGATGCCACAAAATCATAGGAATAGTCTCATAGATTGCTCACGTATGCGTCACATAACTACCTTATGATTTAGATCAAATCAAGCTCACATATAGACTCGGAGTATATACCTGTTTAACCTTTCGCATTGAATATATTTATAAGCAATTCTTATTGTGAAGTCTTATAGCTTTAAACTCTACTCGGATTATCGGCGAGACCTTTAGCTCAGATGAAATCTCCACACGAAGTCAGCGGGTCTTAACCCGGACATAGTCACCACATATAGTCATCGGGTCTTAAATCCCGAATTTACATCACAGAGTTTCATGCATATTTATTCACATGTTACAACATTCACATCGACTATCATATTTGTATTTCATTTGCCTCATCAAATATCTAATAAAACACACTTTCCACAGTTTGTCATTTTGCCACAATATATATACACTTTCACGTTCATGACATTAGCCATTCGGCCTTATCTCATATATACACATTCACATTCATCACATAAAATCCTGAATCAAAATATAAATTTTCATATATTCACATCACAATTATCCAAATATACTTCATATCCCACATATACTTTCATGTATACACTTTGTCTTGGCTGAATCTACATCTATCATTTTCCAATGAATAATTCAATTTCAAGCCATACTATCATTTCATATTCGAATACTTATAAACTTACAATTTCAAAATTTTTAATATCAAAGATCCATCTAACACTCATATATCATTTTATAATGTCACAAATTAGAATTCACGTATGGGTTTAATCAATAGCTTATGAGCAACTAAAACAAGTTTTATCAATGTTTACAACATAATCACAAATTCACTACAAGCTATTTTCCTGAGCAACAGTCATTAAATTATTTGTAACTGGAGCTACGAAACTCCAAATGATGTGCCGTTAATTTTCCATGAAAATAGACTCGTATATCTTCTACCCAAAAAATTTTCAGAATTTTTGGTTTGGCTACTCAATACCAGATTTTTCTTAAAGTTTCCCCTATTTTACTGCTTGACTATTCTCACTACTCTTCACTAAGAACTGAATTTCTCATTGTACAGAATTCAAAATATGTTTTCGTTTATTTTGTTTGAAACTAGACTCATTAAGGAGTCTAAGCATATAAATATTATCTTATAATCATTTTTGTACGATTTATAATGATTTTCCAAATACTGAACAGGGGATTTCGGAGCCATTCTGACTCTGTCTCACACAACTTTAAAAAAAATCTCATTATCGGCAACCCTTTTACTTCCATGATTTCTGTTATACGAAACTAGACGCATCAAGCTTTAATTACATAATCTATTCAGCCTTTAACTCAATTCCCACAATTTATGGTAATTTTTCCAAAACACGCTACTGCTGCTGTCCCGAGCAGATTTATACAAATTTACTCTGTAAAGTTCTCATTCACATATTTAAAACATAATATCATATATGCCATCATTTAGAAAAGTTATTGACCTTAACGTATATACTTAATTCATATTCATCCCATTTAAAAACTTAAAACTTACAAACGAATCAAAATCAAATACTTAAGAACTTACCTCGGAAGTTGTCGAACGATTAAAGATAGACTATTCGGTTAGGTAGCTTTTTCTCTTATCCGAATTAGACTCCCTAAGCTCTTGAGCTTGAATAAACACATTTAATCTATTACAAACCAATTATACAAACTCATGGCCGAATACAACAAGAAGACTAACTAGATTCTACTAGCCACTCATTGCTCTATTATTAACCTTACTTAATTATAAACACATTCAGCAACTACCTCAACCTTATTTAATACAATTAACACCTAATTCCTCATGTAAAAAGTACCATTGCCGAATATCATTTAGTTCACAAGGTCCTAATTTCAAAAATTTGACAAGCTCATACGCATTTCCTACTAATTCCATCATTTTAACACAGGTACGGCAAAGCTAAATTCCATTCTTCCAATAGTTTGCATTTAACTAAATCATGCCTTAATGTTAAGCACATTCGACAATGGTGCAAACATCAATTAACAAACAAACATTATCAACCCATTTTTTTTATTACACGTTTTCCCCAATTTAACACCCCCAAATTATCAAACTTTAACAAGTTTAATACTCATCTAATGACCATTTATAAACTAAAGCATCAATCATTCAAATTCAACTCATCACAACATGGCCGAATACACATTTCTCCTACTTCCATTCTAAATAAAATTTTATCAAGCTTCCATCTTCATTTAACTATGTACCATTTAGAACTATCGATACTTTACACCCTTTAACAAATTATAATCAATTGCCAAGTGCATCTTTGACAATTTAAACAACACAACTCAAATTCTTACAATTTAAGCTTAGAAATTTCTATTCATGTAAATTTCAGCAACCTGGAGTCCATTAAACACTCCAAAATTCCATTTGAACAACAATTGTTCAACCTTCTAGCATAATTTCAATCTGGACAGCAAGCATTATTTAACATTCAGACATCAAAGAACGAATTTAATCCTCATCAATTTAATCAATATCAAGTGTCCTAATTTGGACATTAGTAGTCTTAAATAAAACCACAACAAATCAAACTTGAAAATTTTCACAGTTAATATCGTAAAGAAAAATTTAAAGAACCAACAAGCTTACCAAGATTTTCCCGCTTCTCCTACCTTCTACCGTCTCCATTTTTCTTTTTGTTGCAGCCCTCTTCTTCTTCTTCGATGGATTACCGAGTTACTTGAAATTTCAGCTACCTAACTAGCTAAAATCATAGTTTTTCCTGCATGCATGCGACACCAAACCTTCTTCCAATCGGTTTTCCAGCAGAACAAATATGGAAGAAAACTAAAACTCCATTCCCTCTTTCTTTCCAAACGGTGAAGAAAATAAAGAAAGTGGAAGATGAGGCCAGTTTTTATGTTTTATTCATTTCATATTATAAAACCAATTATCATTATTTTACTAATATAAAAAGCACAAAGATACAAATTTCCCTTCATCATTGTCGTCCACTAAAATAAAAGGGGTCTAATTGACATGCAAGCCCCACATTTTAGCCATGTTAACAATTGGCCACTTTAAGAAAAAGACTTCTAAAATTTTCCTTTATACAATCAAATCCCAACTAAATAATTTAGCATCCAATTAACTAAATTAGACCACCCAACTTTCACAATAGGTAATTCACATAACAAAAACACTGAAATTAATATTTTGCAAAATTTTTGACTAGGTTTTGTGGTCCCGAAACCACTTCCCGACTAGGGTCAATTTAGAACTGTCACAGACTGGGTTGATTTTGGTTCATTTTTCCCATTTTATTTCATTAAAATACCAAATGACCAAAATGCCCTTAAGCCCTTTCCTTAAAATTCCATCCATGTAAGCCCATTTTTGTCCAAATACTTAGAATTTTGGCAAATTGCTCTCCAAGACCTTCTAATTCATAACCCAAAGCAATTTCATACAAATTGCTTCTAGAATTCAAGTTTTACAATTTATTCAATTTAGTCCCTAATTTCCAATTGAACACCTTACTCAAAGAATTTCTTCATGAAACTTTAACACATGCATATACTCATATTCTAGGCCTCATAATAATCATAAAGTAAATATTTTGATGTCAGATTTGTGGTCCCGAAACCACCATTCCGACTAGGCCATATTTCAGGTTGTTACATTCCTCGCCCCTTAGGGACTTCCGTCCTCGAAAGTCTTACCAGAAAACAGATTCGAATATTGACTTCTCATGGTTTCTTTCGGCTCCCATGTAGCCTCTTCTACACCATGTCGATGCCATAAAACTTTACTAGAGTCATATCTTTATTTCTCAATTATTTAACTTCACGAGCCAATATCTTAACCGGTTTCTCTCCATAAGTCATGTCCGGTCGAATTTCAATCTCAGTTGGTGAAATTACATGTGAGGGGTCTGATCGGTATCTCCTTAACATGGATACATGAAACACGTCATGAATCTTTTCTAGTTCGGGTGGCAACGCCAAACGATAGGATAACGGTCTAACTCTTTCGGTGATCTCGTACGGTCCGATAAATCGTGGACTCAGTTTACCTTTCCGACCAAATACCAATAGCTTTTTCCATGGAGATACTTTCAAGAATACTCTATCTCCAACTTGAAACTCAATTTTCTTTCTTTTCAAATCAACATAAGACTTTTTCCTATCTGATGCCGCTTTTAAACAATCCGGTATCACTTTAACTTTTTCTTTAGTTTCTTTAATCAAATCAACTCAATGAACCTTGAGTTTTGTCCAGTACAATGGAGTTCAGCACTTCTTGCCATACAAGGCCTCATAAGGCGCCATCTTCAAACTTGTTTGGAAACTATTGTTGTAGGCAAATTTTACCAATAGCAGGTATTTTTCTCAGCTACCCTAAAATTCGAGGATGCAACAATGCAACATACCCTCGAGAATCTAAATAATCCGCTCAGACTGGCCATCAGTCTGAGGGTGAAAAGCTGTGCTAAAGCTCAACTTTGTACCCAAGGCTTCTTGTAACTTCTTCTAGAATTTCGAAGTGAACCTTGGGTCTCTATCAGAAATAATCGACAGTGGTACACCGTGCAATTTTACTATCTCAGAAATGTACAAATTGGCCAATCTATCAGAGAATAATTCATCCTTATCGGGATGAAATGAGTCGACTTTATTAGTTTGTCCACTATAACCCATATGGCATCTTGCTTTTTCAGAGTTAAAGCTAATCTCGTCACGAAGTCCATGGTAAGTTTGTCCCACTTCCATTCGGGGACCATTACAGGCTGTGAGAAACCTGAAGGCACTTAATGTTTAGCTTTAACTTACTGACAGACCAAGCATTTCGATACAAATTCAGAAACATCTCTTTTCATGTCGTTCCACTAGTACATCTTCTTTAAATCGTTGTACATCCTGGTACTTCTCGGGTGAATAGATAGACGACTATTATGTGCTTCTTGCAAATCTTCCGAATAAGTTCATTTTCTTTGGGTACACAAACCCTATCTCTAAACATTAAACATCCATCAGGACTAACTCAGAAATTTGACTCAACACCGACTCACATTGAGCTCTTTTTACTTGCAAGTCATCATCATTAAGCTGAGCATCATGAATTTCCTGTAAAAATATTGGACTAGCCTCCAACTCGGCCAAAACTGAATCATCATCAAGCAATTTCAAATGAGTATCCATGGCTCTAAAAGCATATAGGGATTTTCTACTCAATGCATCGGCCACCACATTCGCCTTTCCCGGGTGATAGTCAATAATCAGATCATAATCCTTAATTAATTCTAACCATCTCCACTGTCTCAAATTTAATTCTTTCTAAGTCATCAAATATTTCAAAATCTTGTGGTCCATGAATATACGGCAAGTCTCGCCATACAAACAATGCCTCCAAATTTTCAAGGGAAAGACAATAGCGGCAAGCTCTAGGTCATGGGTTGGATAATTCTTCTCGTGAGGCTTCAATTGCCGTGAAGCATACTGAAAAAAAAGTGGAAATAGCTCTAAAGTCGAGTGCTCCCATTCTATGAGGTAGACCTCTGAGATACCCTAGGAGTGCTCGTGGCAGTCGAGTCTTGACTAAAGACACTACAAAATTAGAGGTTCGAGCCTCGGCAAGAACATATGCGATACATGCTCGAGAGGAAGCCACTACTCCTGATGTTATTACGGGTACTTTCTCTCTTTTTAATATCTGCATGAGATTGGCGTCTAGTATGAACATACCTGTTGAACATACGGAAGATATTATTAGAGTGTCGAATCCACTAGGCAGATCAGTTCTAGTTGATAAAGTCTGTAAGAATTGTCCTTTGACGATTCAAGGTCGTTGTTTCCCGGCTAACCTTATGTTGTTACCGTTTGATGAATTTGATGTAATACTTGGTATGGATTGGTTAGCACTTCATGATGTAACAGTAAATTGTGGTAGTAAGTATATTAAGTTAAAATGCCCATAGGGTAAGATTCTATGGGTCGAATCAAGAGAATTGGGTTCGTCGCTAGTTGTAATCACGGTAATGGTTGCCCAGAGATATATGAGGAAAGGATATGAAGCCTACCTTGCATTTGTACTGAACCCTAAAGAAACAGAGCTAAAAATCGAGTCTGTGCCGATAGTATGTGAGTACCCAGATTGTTTTCAGAGGAATTACGTAAATTACCTTCTGAAAGGGAGATAGAGTTTGGTATTGAATTGGTGCCAGGGACGACTCCCATTTCTATTGCCCCGTACAGAATGGCACCGATCGAGCTGAAGGAATTAAAAGCACAGTTACAAGAGCTGACGGATAAAGGATTCACTAGGCCAAGTTTTTCACCTTAGGGTGCTCCCGTGTTGTTCGTAAAGAAGAAAGATGGTTCGATGAGGTTATGTATCGATTATCGGTAACTAAACAAGGTGACTATCAAGAATAAATATCCCTTACCAAGGATCGATGATTTGTTTGACCAGTTGAGAGGAGCCACCATATTCTCCAAGATAGACTTGAGGTCTGGCTATTATCAACTGCGAGTTAAAGACTCGAATGTACCTAAGACAGCTTTTAGGACGAGGTATGGCCATTATGAATTTCTTGTCATGTCGTTTGGGCTGACGAATGCATCGGCTAAGTTTATGGATCTAATGAATAGGATCTTTCAGCCATATTTGGATAAGTTTGTCGTTGTATTTATTGACGACATTTTGATCTACTCTAAAGATGAAATAGAGCATGCAAAGCACCTAAGAATTGTGTTGGAAACCTTCTGGGAAAAGCAACTGCATGCTAAGCTTAGCAAGAGTGAGTTTTGGCTCCAAGAAGTTGGATTTTTGGGTCATACAGTTTTGGGTGAAGGCATCTGAGTTGATCCAAGTAAGATTTCTGCAATTGTTGAATGGAAATTGCCTAAGAGTGTAACCGAGGTTAGAAGCTTTTTGGGCTTAGTCGGTTACTATCGAAGGTTTGTAAAAGGATTCTCCATGATAGGGACTCCAATGACGAAGCTGCTATAGAAAGAAATTAAGTTTGAATGGACAGAGAAATGTCAGCAAAGTTTTGAGAAGTTAAAGACATTGCTGACCAAAGCTCCTGTTTTAGTGCTCCCTGAATCAGGAAAAGAGCTTGTGATCTACAGTGATGAGTCCTTAAATGGATTGGGTTGTGTACTTATGCAAGATGGCAAGGTGATAGCTTGTTCCGGGTAGTCTTTGAAAAAGTGATCAAGAGAACCACATCTGAAACACGCGCCGCTCTTAATTCGGCACTCTCAGAATTGGAATTTGTTATAGCTCTTACACTTCAGTTTTTGATCATCTACACTCCCCACACTAGTCACCATCAGGGAGGAAGACTTTTGACCTCGTCGTTTATAGCTTCTCGATCTACCCGAATATCCCACTGACGAAGTGGAGCATTCATGCAGGATCCTAGCTTTCTTCATGGAGAACGATAGTGTTTTACCTCTAGACCTCTTGCTCGCAACTCGAGCCTCTCTCTTAGCTTGTTTTTTTTTCATTATTAAGATCCTTAGCCTTCTTGGCTCGATTGGCCAATATGGCAAACTCCCGTATTTCCAAGATCCCAATCAACAACTTGATATCCTCATTCAGACCTTCCCTAAAGCGTTTACACATTTCCGATTCAGTTTGGACCTATTCAGTTGCGTATTGACTTAGTCGTACAAACTCTCTCTTGTATTCTGCTACAGTCTTATTCACTTGTTTGAGTTCCAAGAACTCCTTTCGCTTCGAGTCCAAAAACCATTGGCTAATATATTTCTTTCTAAACTCTGTTTTAATTTCAGCACTACCGAGGATACGGTCTTCCACCAATTGTATGCAGTGTCCTTCAAAAGGGACACAGTACACTTCAAACATTTCTCGGGTGTGCATGACAAATCATCTAGCACCCGTGTAGTATTTTCGAGCCAGAACTCGGCTTTTTTAGCGTCATCATCAACTTTAGCTCTGAATTCCTCAGCCCCATACTTTCTAAGCTTATCTACAAGGGCTTTTCCGATTCTCAGCTGTGGCATACCTCGTGGCACATCCTCATCAGGTTGGTTAGGGGCAGGGGAGGTCTTGGTATAATGGGGCGATTTCTCAGATAATCCCCAAACCATTCATCCATCATATCAAAGAAGGCAGCTCGGGCCTTTTCTCAGCCTTCTTCTACTACTACATACAGATTGATGTACGGAAGATGGAGCATGGCTCTCGGCTCCCTCGGACTCATCTTGTGCTTGATTGGAAGACATTCACTATATTCAAAATAGTTTAAACAATTAGGAGACATCACACTATCAACATTCGAATAATGGCATTATAGCAAACTTTAACATCCTCTACGGCAGTCCTAGAACTAAATAAACCGTAGCTATGATACCAATAAATGTAACACCCTTCACCGGTACCCGACGCTGGGATAGGGTTCGAGGTATTACCAGGACTTTACATTTTGAAACGTACCGAATTGGGTCACCGAGTTTTACTCAAATTTTAAGCTTTTCATCCGTGAACAACTCGTCCCTTTTATAGGCCTTCGAGGCCTATAACATACCTAGAGGCAGTCTGGGACAAATTTGGGTACGTTTGATAAGCCTTGGGCTCCTTAGGAAATTTTTCCTTATCATAAGGTGTCACACGCTCGTGTAGGTGGGATGGATGGACTCACACGCCCGTGTGACTTGGGGCACACCCATGCCCTTCAACTGTGGGCAACACTAACTTATCAACACGGCCATGGCACACATGGCCTAGATACACGCCCGTGTGGTTAACCATGTGAACTCTAATAGGCTATTTTCCAAGCCTTTAGTCACCCCTTCTACTACTTGAGCTTAGTGGTTACCAAATTCAAAGTAAAACACAATTATACACTTTTAAATAATATTGATTAAGCTAGATGTATGGAAACCTCATATCATTGGTTTCATACATGATAGGATATTTTCCCACTTAGTGTTTATGGGTTCCCATGT
The DNA here is from genome assembly GCF_007990345.1 of Gossypium hirsutum. Classification (NCBI taxonomy): domain Eukaryota; kingdom Viridiplantae; phylum Streptophyta; class Magnoliopsida; order Malvales; family Malvaceae; genus Gossypium; species Gossypium hirsutum. The sequence continues at coordinate 69,322,364 of NC_053425.1, forward strand.
CACTTTAATTCATCCGAAATTGGCTCGTTCATGTGACTCATTGCCAATTGGTAACGACTCATCACTTGTAAATAAAACCATGCATAAATTCGTTGGTCATAGCCTACTTCAATTAAGCCAATTTTCGTGGCCATAGACAAAGAGATAAACATATTCGTACATGCCTTCATTTGGCAAATCAAATGACACATAAAACAAAATACTAAAAAAAAAATACTATACATGCCATTGAACAAAACAAGCAAATACTTTATACCAAAGCTTGTCTAGTTGATAGTATGTTGACTCTCCAATCGTCTTCCAATCCTTTCGAGTCCTCGAGCTCTTTGAGATAGGGAAAAAGAGAGGGGTAAGCTTTACATGCTTAGTAAGCTCGAATAACCAGAAAGTAAACTTACCGAGTAATTAGCATACATCCATATTTAAATCATGAAATCATCAATTATGAAACAGTTCCCTATCACATGCACTCAATCAATGAGTTAGTTATGTAACAAAACATCATGTAACTTTTGTAGATGAACTCATCATGCATCATCTTATTGACATACATCATATTAATCCCGTTGAGTTTCTAGGAAATCTCGATGGAATACCCATTATCCGTCAATTCTTACGAATGATCATTTCACATATATACACTCCCGCGAATGTCACATCTCATGGCAGGATTACCAGTCCAGGCTAAATCCCCCATATCATGAACTCATAACGTGATGTCAGGATTACTTGTAACACCCCTTACCCGTATCCAAGGCCGAAATAGGGTACGAGGCATTACTAGACTTAACCATACACATAGACGAAAATTGGGCCATAAAATTTCATTTAACTCAAAACTTTTCGAACACATACATAAACTCATATTTAAAGACATATAATGTGGCATAAACACATCCATAATCACGCAATGACAAACAAAGCTAACTATATCATCACATCAAAACATAGGACATGGCATGATTAATTAAACTTATAAACCCTAATGGATAAGGACCACATCTCATGATCATATATGATAACTAAATGCAGACCGATATGTATGGTCAAAGTCATAATAATAATACATATCACAAACCAACTTCCAATACATGCCGCTCACTTGATATTTTTAATATTTAATTAATTCTCCCAAAAATGATAGCTTGATAGTGTGATTTTGCCTCGACGATCTCCAACCCCGAGCCGACCTACCAAAACTGAAGAAGTAGAGAGGAGGGGTAAGCGTTACGCTTAGTAAGTCCATATGAAATTAATAAGAAATTACTAACACGCTTTTCAAGATAAAACACTACAATTATACAATTACACGTGTTGAGGTTAAGCTATTTTATCAAGTTACAGTTGCTAAATCATTCATATCAGGAGCTACAAAACTCCAAATTTAGTTTTTCTCATTTTCCTTGAAACTAGACTCATATGCTTTTCTCCCATAAAATTTACAGAATTTTTGGTGTAGCCAATTAGTACATTTTATTCATTAAAGTTTCCCCTATTTCTCTTTACAACAGTTCTAACCTCTCTTCACTAAAAATTATTTATCTCATATTCAGGGACTCGGATGATGTTCCCGTCCATTCCTCTTGAAAGCAGACTCATTTAGGATTCTATTAATATAAATTATAACTCATAATTATTTTTTTACAATTTGTAATGATTTTCTCAAATCGAAATCGGGGATCTCGAATTCATTCTGACACTGTCTCACAAAAATTAGAATATCACATAATATAGAACTCTTTTGCTCCCCATGTTTCTTTTATATGAAAATAGACTCATTAATATTTAATTTCATAATTTTTTTTAAATTTAATTCAAATTACACAATTTTTGGTGAATTTTCAAAGTCACACAACTGCTGCTCTCCAACACTATTTTACTACTAAAATTCACTCTTACATAATTTCACTTAATCCATTTTGTCTTATCGAAGTTCACTCAAATATCAAGCACATTGCTCATAATTTTCATAAACATATACCTGCACATATTCATCATATAATCATGTTCACATGTATTTTTACTTAATCGATTTTCCTGTTGAACTCTTTGTAATAATAAATGATACCCATTTGCCTGCACATATTTTCACACTTGTAGACAAGGCTATCTAGTACGCATAGTAGCCTGCACTTAGTACTACACATGCGACCAATTATCCGGTACACGTAGTAGCCTGCACTTAGTACTACACATGTGACCTCACAATAGATCATTCGTATCGTTTCTACTCCGAAGGCTCAACCAGGAAATTCCTCACTTTCCAACATGTTACAAATTTATTCATGGTTCTTTTTCAATTTGCAATTTACAACAAATAATCATTCTATAGGCAGCCACATTTCATATGATAACAAAATATAATAAAATAAAAAGAATCGATAAATTATTTACGAAAAACTTGTCGAAATCTCATCAGGTACAACCGTGTAGCAATTCATACAACCCATGTAATAGTAATTTAACATTCAATTCATGTAACAATAATTTGCCATTCAATTTCACATGACACAACAAGCATCACATTTTCCATATCATACACACCATCCATCAACTTCTCCTAAACATATTAAATCATACAATTTATGCCATAACAATAGAAATTTTCAATTCAAGTATGGCATTGTATTATTATTAACACACGAACTTACCTCGTATACGGAAATGGCCATTTTTACCATTTTGTCCACAACTTGGTATTTTGCCGATTTTAGTCTGAATTTCAATTTTCCTTGCTCTATCATTACAAATATAGCCTAATTAGGACTCAAATTATTCAAATTGACCCAAAATCATATTTTGGAAAAATTACAATTTTGCCCCTAAACTTTGTCAAAATTACATTTTTGCCCCTAGGCTCGTAAATTCAACTTCATCCTATTTTTCTTATGTTTTATGACATGCTGATCATTTTTCCCTTCTATAGTAACATCAAATTCACACTCTAACATGTACTTATGAACATTAGGTATTTTTACCGATTATGTCGTTTTACTCGTTTTCACGTAAAATTGCTTAGTAAAAGTTGTTTAACACAATTTCAAGCTTCATATGCTACCATGAAACATCAAAATAAACACATTTCACCTATGGATATTTTTCCAAATATAAATCCTTGGTTAAATTATTGCTAGAATAAGCTTAACCAAGTTACCGGGATTTCAAAAATGTAAAGAACTTTAAAAACGGGGCTAAGGAGCACTTACAATCGAGCTTGGAAGTTTGAACAAACCTTAACCATGGATGCTGCTGGTAGAAATGGTTGAATGAAGAAGATGATAGTTAATTTGGCTTATTTCCCTTTTTTAATTCTTTTAATTATTAGTTTACCAAAATACCCCTAACTTAAAAATATTTTACTACACCCATTTCATGTCTATTTTTGTCCAGCAATTAACCAATGGTCTAATTTCATTGAAGGATCCTCAATTTAAAATTTCATAACAATTGGATACCTCTAGTATGTAAAACTCAACTTTTGCACTTTTTACGATTTAGTCCTTTTGACTAAATTAAGTGCCCGAACGTCAACATTTTTGAACGAAATTTTCATGAAATTATTCCATGAAATCGTATACCATAAAAATAAAATAAAAAATAACATTTTCATCATCGGATTTGTGGTCCCGAAACCACTGTTCTGACTAGGCCCAAAATCAGGGTGTTACAACTCTCCCCCCTTTAGGGATTTTCGTCCCCGAAAATCTTACCGGAAAAGTGGTCTTCACTTAGATTCCTCAATATTGTACTCGATACCAAAGTACCTTCGCTCAGGCGGTGCCTCCAATACATCTCTTTAATTTCTAATATGATCTGAAAGCTTACGGACTCAACTCCCAATTGTTCTTAAATTTTCAAAGGCTTCTCAGTTTCCCATGATATCATTACATAAAACTCGGATCTCAATTTGGTTTATGGAGTCTATAATTCAAAGAAATCCAACAATTAAAGGAACCTGCACTCTTTCGAAATAATCATACAGATTTTCATCTTCGATAGATCACAATCCAATAACATCTAAATCAAATTACAGAACACGTCATTACTCTCTGAATAAATAGGCAAATTTTCACTGTGAGCTTCATATAGTTCTTTCTGTATAAGCCTCAGAATAATAATACCATGAATCAGATCCAATCTGAAATTCAACATCAGAAGTTGATCCTCACTGTACTCTTTTAGTTTACTATTCACTATCACATTTTCCTTATTTTCTTGAAACACATCACCCTTCATACCACAGTGCATTACTGAAAATTAGGAAATCTTTACTCAATGCAGACTAGTCCAGTTTATACGCTTTGGTTAGTAATATTCTCATCTGTCTAAACCTTGCTAACATGTAATAAACTTTTCAGCTTTCGCAAGACGAAAACTTTATCATTCTTAGTAGCTTTAACTCATATCAAAATTTTCTAAGAGATATACACTTCTCGTTCAGACTATTTGCCTTTTACCCGTAAAGAAATGAAATTCTATTATCAGATTTGGGAAAAATGATCCTGACATAACTGTCATATGAAATCTTTCAAATAAATAATTCACATAGATTAAACACTCAAGCCGATTTAAACACCGTTGAATGACATTTCAAGTAATCTTTTCTTCTAGTTACTAAACAATTCATCATACAGTCCTTTACTATTCATTCCTTACGCTAATCAAAACATCTCAATTGCATTATCTCAAGTAACCAAAATATCTCAATTGAAGACATTAACTATAATTGACTTACTTGAGAAAAGTAATCCACCATACCGATTGAAACTTGCACTTTTATCATTTATGCCTTTACTGTTGTCAAATCCTTACACGAAAATTTGAGAAATGCCAATACTAAAATCACCACATTACCAAGACAAATCGGAAGTACAGTCATGCTTGTCATGATTATCACAAGCTGAAGAATGCACTTTGAACATAAGTCATAATTGACAAATTATGGAATAAAGATAACAAGAAAATCAAATAAAGAAATCCAAGATACGATACCTTACCGGAAAATTGAAAACCAAACTCATAGGAAAATATGGAAGATCTCGAAAATTCCTCAAAGAAAAGAAGCCCAGAAGAAAACATCATTTAATCCCACTGGAATCAAATATAACAAGAACAATATATCTTCCCATATATATATATCAAATGGAGCATCAAGTATAAGAAACAGTATCATAATATCATACATATCCTCTCATCAATTCTTATCAGACGAAATGTAATAAAATGCTCGAGGAAATACAACAATACAAATTATAAACTAGTCAGATTACCAATGCTTCTATCTAACATCAAGATTAGAAAACATTCCCATATAACAAGAATTTCTTCAAAAGATTAACAGCCATAGAAATTTTTCTGAGAACGGATAAATACATAGAACATCTCAGAAGAAACTGTTAAATCTGTTCAGCTGTAACTGTCACACTCATATATTACACATTTCAAATATCATTTCCCACAACTAGTTTTGCCATCAAAAATTTCATGTTAGACCTTTCACTAAAGAAGACCAGTTCTGAATAAATTTTTATTTTCACTTTTCTCGACCTTGTACCTGAATAATTCAATTTACCAAAGTAAATTCATTCTCTAACTTGGACAGTGCATAGCTCCAATAATATTTATGTGAACTTGATACTTTTCTAGCTTTGACTTTACTTATCAACTCATTCTCAATCTCTAATCATACTTATAATTATTCTATTATTGAACTCTTTGGTTTTTCAACCGAGAACTTATTCAGTACAAATCCCATGAAATTCCATTATAAGCACCACTTCGATAAGGGGGAGGGGTTGTAGGGCCTCTAACTCGACTTTCTTATACATATACATATGACACAACTTTCATCATCATAGCAACATCGTCAAAATCATGTCATTCATTTCAGGAAACACAACATTCATGTTGGTTTGCACCAATTTTCCAATTATCCCATTCAACTTATCAAGTAAGCCAAGTGCACTACATCATATGGGCATTAAGCAAATATAGATATTTATCACAACATAAACTTTCATATCATGTGTTACCACATATATATCATAAACTTTTATTCATACTTTTCCGAACCGAGACTTATCATAATCATAATTTCACTCAAATACCATCAATCACCTTGAACATGGTTGGTGCAGCTCAGTTGGAGAGTACCTTTGTCTAAATAAGACGGTGCTCTTACGGGTCAGAAGACATCACACTATCACGGATCCGTGGCATGTTTAACTAGACTTTTACACATGCTAGGTTAGTCCGAGAACCAACTAAACCATAGCTCTGATACCACCAAATGTAACACACCTTACCCGTATCCAAGGCTAGAACAGGGTACGAGGCATTACCAGACTTAACCATACACATAGACGAAAATCAGGCCATAAAATTTTATTTAATTCAAAACTTTTCGAACACATGCATAGACTCATATTTAAAGACATATGACATGGCATAAATGAGCACTTACACATCTATAATCATGCAATGACAAACAAAGCTAACTATATCATCACATCAAAACATAGGACATGGCTAAACCATAATGGATAAGGACCATATCTCATGATCATATACAATAACTCAATGCAGACCAATATGTATGGTCAAAGTCATAATAATAATACATATCACAAGCCAACTTCCAATACATGCCGCTCACTTGATATTTCTAATATTTAATTAATTCTCCCAAAAATGATAGCTTGATAGTGTGATTTTTCCTCCGACGATCTCCAATCCCGAGCCGAACTTCCAAAACTAAAGAATTAGAGAGGAGGGGTAAGCTTTACACTTAGTAAGTCCATATGAAATTAATAAGTAATTACTAACATGCTTTTCAAGATAAAACACTATAATTGTACAATTATACATGTTTAGGTTAAGCTGTTTTATCGAGTTACAGTTACTAAATCATTCATATCTAGAGCTAAAAAACTCCAAATTTAGTTTCGTTCATTTTCCTTGAAACTAGACTCATATACCTTTCTCCCATAAAATTTATAGAATTTTTAGTTTAGCCAATCAGCACAGTTTATTCATTAAAGTTTATCCTGTTTCGCTGTCCAACAGTTCTGAACTCTCTTCACTAAAAATTATTTATCTCATATTTCGGGACTCAGATGATGTTCCCATCAATTCCTCTTGAAAGTAGACTCATTGAGGATTCTTTGCATATAAATTATAACTCATAATTTGTGACAGTCCTAATTAGACCCTAGTCGGAAAGTGGTTTCGGGACCACAAAAACTGAGTTTTATAAATAATTAAAAGTTATATTCTATGATCATGATGTGAGTAAATGCATGTGTGGAAGTTTCAAGCATTAATTTGGTCATTTTTAAGTGAATTTATTAAAATGGACTTATATGAAACACTTTAGAAATGTGATAGGTTAATTTTTATAATGGTCTATTAGTGCATGTATTAAAAAGAGTGGTTTTGCATGTCAATTTACCCATAATATATATAGTGGCCAGCCAAGAAATGATGATGCTCCACAAATTCTAATTTAATATAATTTTTAAGTTAACAAATGATTTAAATAATTCTAATAAAATGAATTAAAAAAAAAGAAATGATAGGGATGAATAATAGAAGAAAGAGAAGAGAGAGAGGGTGTTCATCTTCTTCTTCTTCTCTCAAAGCCAAAACAAAGATGAAGGAATAAGGGGAAATTTACCCCAAAGCAATTCGGCATTTTTCTTTAGCTAGTAAGAGGTAAGTTTTGAATTGTTGATTTGGTTTTATGATATGTTAAGTTAATAATTGGATGCACTATTGGTAATGTCAAGAAAGTTGAAACTTTTATGGTGGTTTAGGCATCATGTCGTGAATCTAAGTGTTAGAACTAGAGGTTATTTTCATGTTGTATGGAATAAAAGGGGGATGATAGTATGGAATGAAGATTTTTGAATAAGTAGTCTAGTAGCACCTTGTACATTCGGTTATATTGAGTCTAATTGGAATGTTAATTTCTTTCTCTATGATTATTTTCCTTGTATGTTAAATGGTTCTTTGATAGGGCCGAATGAATTATGAAGGTCATAATTAGAATGTATGAAGTTTAAGGTGCGAATTTTAGTCTTGGTGATATGGATAATTCGGTTGAAATATCGAGTATGGGAGTTGCCATTTTAGGTTAAGAAAAAAATGATTAATAGGCATTAAAAGGTTAAATGTATGAAATTTGAAGTATAAGAACTTATAGGTAATTACATAGGTAATGTTAAATTTAATTTGGTATATTCGGCCATATAGGTGTATATGTTTGTGATATTATTTTTAACTCTCTATAATCGATTAAAGGAGTAATATTGGCTTATAAGGTTAAGTTGATTCATGATTTTGTATATTAGAATTAAATTACCTGAGATTAAGTTATCTTAGTAGTGGTAGTACATTCGGCCTTAAAGCACTAATCAAACATTAGTTAAGGTTTTAATGTTTTGAACAAGGATAGTTGTGAAATGAAGTGAAAATCATTAAATTATACATATAAGTATCCAGCAAGGTAATTAAACTGCTAAATGTATTTATTCTAGATCAAGAAATCAAAGGGGGAGAATCAAACAAGGGCAAAGCAAAGACAATTGAGTAGTCGATTGGGAATCATTTTCATCCAATATAAGGTAAGTCCTCAAGCATTTTTGTAAGGTTGATTAGTTTGTATATAAATAATACTAGTGAATCATAAAAGAATTCCTTTTTATAAGTATTCTTTTGGAGTGATTTTCCTATTTATTAATGTGACCATATGCGCTATTTGAATTAAGTAAATTGCCTTATCATAATGAGTTAACATATGGCACTATGTGTGCGGAATTAAATGGCACTATGTGTGCCGATTTGGATGTTGAAGCATGAGAGAAAATCCAATGCACTGAGTGTGCGGTTTACTATGGCACTATGTGTGCGAGTGTGACGAGCACTACATGTGCAAATTCGGTTGATAATATAAAATGTGCATGAAGGAACGAAGTGGTAGAACTAGTAACTAAAATATCGAACTTGAGACATGTGCTGAGTAGGTATAAATTTATCTAGTGCATCATGGTTCCATGCTTTGAGGAATCGGGTCTAAATCAATTGGGTTGTTTTGGTATTTGATTTGATTGTAGGACTTGGCATGAGATTGAACCGAAATTCTAAGAAATTATAGCATAGTTCGGTATGGTTGGAGTAATTGATCTTGCATTATTTGTTCTCTCTTATGATCTTTTATTAATGGACGGTATTGTAATGCTTATGACTTACTGAGTTATATACTCATTTGGTGTGTTTACTTGTTACTTATTTAGGTTTCTTTGACCCATTTTGTGTGCTCGGGACCATCGTCGAAGTCATCACACCAGCTTGCAACTTTTTGGTACCTTCTTCTTAGTTGGTCTAAGAGAACATTTTGGCATGTATAGGCTATTATGTTTTGTTTGAACTGTGATATGTATACTTTTAGCCATGCGAATATGGCTTAAATGTTAAGTTTGGATTTGGTGTTATGTATGTCAAATTACTAGTTAATCCATGAAACCATGAAATAGGTAAAATCTACCATAAAATAGATTCAGACAGCAGTAGTGATGTGAATTTGAAAAATCACTAAAAATATTAGAAATGGAATTAAATAATTAATAAATTATGTAATCGAAGCTTGATGAGTCTATTTTCATATGGAAGAAGCAAAACAACTATATGAGCTATATTTTTTGAGATGTTTAAATTTTTGTAAAACAGGGCCAGAGCAATTTCTGGATCCCCTGTTCTGACTTTGGAAATTCACCATAAATTTTAAAAAGATAATTATAAGTCATGCTTTATATGTACAGATTCATTATTGAGTCTAGTTTTATTAGAGACAAACTTCATAGGCATTGAAGCCCTGTACAGGGCGATATCTGATTCGTAATGAATAGAGGTCAGAGTAGTCGAACCCTAAAACAAGGGGGAATTTAACTAATAAACTGTACTAATTTTCCCAACCAAAAATTCATACAAAAATTTTACTAGATAGATATATGAGTCTAGTTTCAGGAAAAATTTACGAAATTTAATTTTGAGTTTCGGAACTCAAGATATGATTTTTAAAGCGACTGCGATGCAGTTAGCCAGCTGGTCTAGAAAATTTTAAAATGAATTGTATGAGCTATTTAAGTAATGAATTAAGCCCGTTAACACCTCGTGTTCGACTCCGAAAATGGTCTCGAGTACGGGGTGTTGCATTTTATTGGTATCAGAGATATGGTTTAGTCGGTTCTAGGACTACCATAGCGCGTATGAGTCTAGCTATACATGCCTTAATGTTAGTATTTGATAGTGTGATGACTTCTGACGGTCGAAATTATTGTTTTGATTAGTAAATGGAACCCAATCTAGAGGGAACCTTAGCAGATGACGTTGAAAGTGTAGCGGCTGCTCCTGCGCAAGGGACACCGCCTGTTGAGCCTCAATCATCCGCGAATAATTAAGATGATGGAGTAAAACAAGCCTTCTTTACCATGATGAATGTGTGGGTCGCACAATATGCCCAAACTAACCTGGCTGCTCAACCATTCTCGAATTTAAATAATCCACCTCAGGTGCCTATAATACCATCAATTACTGATCCTGTAAGGCTGAGTAAACCTCCTGTGGATTTGATTAGGAAGCGCGGGGCCGAGGAATTCCGAGCCATAGCTACTGATGATGCTGAAAGGGCCGAGTTTTGGCTTGATAACACCATCCGGGTTTTTGATGAGCTGTCTTGCACACCTGATGAGTGTTTAAAGTGTGCCATATCTTTGTTACGAGACTCGGCCTACTATTGGTGGAGAACCTTGATTACTATAGTCCCGAAGGAAAGAATTACTTGGGATTTCTTCCAGACGGAATTTCGAAAAAAGCATATTAGTCAACGGTTCATCGATCAAAAGCGTAAAGAATTTTTGGAACTTAAGCAAAGCCGTATGACAGTACTGAATACAAATGTGAGTTTGTAAGACTCAGTCGATATGCTCGGGAGTGTGTAGCTGATGAAATTTCCATGTGTAAAAGATTTGAAGAAGGATTGAATGAAGATTTAAAGCTACTAGTGGGTATTTTAGAGATAAAAGAATTTGTAACACTAGTTGAACGCTTGCAAGGCAGAAGAACTTGGAAAGGAGAAAAAGAAGGCTGAATTTGAAGCTAGAGGCTTTCGTAAAAGATCGGCGAGTAAAACTTCATTCTCGACTGTAAAGAAGTTCAGGGAAGATACTAATAAATCGAAGACGACTGCAGGAATTTCTATTAGAGAGCGACCATCAATGAACTCTCGAGCTACTTCGGTTGCTAGTGTGGGTAACAATCGCCAAGAAAAACCTGAATGTCCACAATGTGGAAGACGACATGTAGGTGAATGTTTGGGTAAGTCTACTAATAGGGCCTGTTACAGATGCAGTTCGAAAGATCACTTCATTAGAGATTACACGGAACTTGATGAGAAAAATAAGATGCAAGGTGCAAGACCTAGTGGAACAACGACCAGAGGTAGACCACCGAGAATTTCAGGAGGTAGGGGTGGTAGTCAGAGAGGGACTTCTGATACGGCTGTTCGATCTGAGACTCGTGCTCCTGTCAGAGCTTATGCCATCCGTGCACGAGAGGAGGCATCCTCTCCTGATGTTATCACTGGTACTTTCACCCTCTTTGATACTGATGTGATTGCATTGATTGACCCTGGCTCTACTCATTCATATGTATGTGAGACTTTAGCATCCAGTAAGACTCTACCTGTTGAGTCTACTGAGTTCGTAATTCGAGTGTCAAATCCTTTGGGTCGATATGTACTTGTTGACAAAGTGTGTAAGAAATGCCCTCTAATAATCCAAGATTTCTGTTTTCCAGCAGATTTGATGCTTTTACCGTTTGATGAATTTGATGTTATTCTTGGTATGGATTGGTTGACCGTACATGATGCAGTGGTGAGTTGCAAAAGAAAGACCATTGATTTGAGGTGTGCAAATAATGAGATAGTCCGAATTGAGTCTACTGACTTAAAGGGAGTGCCAGCAATAATATCCTCGATGATCGCTCAGAGATATGTGAGAAAGGGGTGTGAAGCATATCTTGCGTATGTATTTGATAGCAAAGAGGCGGAAAGGAAACTTGAATTAGTACCAGTGGTTTGTGAGTATTCAGATGTTTTTCCTGAGGAGTTACCGGGATTACCACCTGTTCGAGAGATAGAATTTGGCATCGAACTTGTACCTGGTACCACACCAATTTCGATAGCTCCGTATCGTATGGCACCAACAGAATTGAAAGAATTGAAAACGCAGTTACAAGAGTTGACGGATAGAGGCTTTGCTCAACCGAGTTTCTCACCTTGGGGTGCACCAGTATTATTCGTGAAAAAGAAAGATGGAACCATGAGAATGTGCATCGACTATCGTCAATTGAACCAAGCAACAATAAAGAATAAATATCCATTACCACGTATTGATGATTTGTTTGACCAGCCAAAGGGAGCATCAGTATTTTCAAAGATAGATTTGAGATCGGGTTATTATCAATTGCGAGTTCGAGACTCAGACATACCTAAAACTGCTTTTAGAACTAGATACGGTCACTACGAGTTCTTAGTGATGCCGTTTGGACTCACTAACGCCCCTGCGGTATTTATGGACTTAATGAATCGAATTTTCAGACAATATCTGGATCGGTTTGTGGTTGTGTTTATAGATGACATCTTGATTTATTCACTAGATGAAACTGAACATGCTGAGCATTTGAGATTGGTATTACAGATGTTACGAGACAAGCGGTTATACGCAAAATTCAGTAAATGCGAATTTTGGTTGAGAGAGGTTAGCTTTTTGGGGCACGTGGTATCCGCATCGGGTATTAGAGTTGATCCGAGCAAAATTTCGGCCATACTCGATTGGAAGCCTCCGAGGAATGTTACTGAAGTTAGGAGCTTTTTGGGACTTGCTGGTTATTACCGACGGATTGTAAAGGGTTTTTCGATAATAGCTACACCGCTGACAAAACTACTTCAAAAAGATGTTGAGTTTGAATGGTTAGAAAAATGTCAGGAATGTTTCGATCGATTAAAAACCTGTTTAACTAAAGCTCCAGTGCTAGTACAGCCGGAATCCGGTAAAGAGTTTGTTATTTACAGTGATGCATCCTTGCTTGGGCTAGGTTGTGTGTTGATGCAAGAAGGTCGAGTTGTGGCTTACGCGTCGAGACAATTAAAGTCGCATGAGAAAAACTATCCGACCCATGATCTTGAATTAGCGGCCATAGTATTCGCCTTGAAAATATGGTGACACTACTTGTTTGGAGAGAGGTGTCATATTTATTCGGACCACAAAAGTCTTAAATATTTGATGACTCAAAGAGATTTGAATCTGCGACAAAGACGTTGGCTTGAGTTGTTGAAAGATTATGAACTCGTCATTGATTATCACCCGGGAAAGGCTAACGTGGTTGCCGATGCTTTAAGTCGTAAAGCGCTGTTTGCTTTGAGAGTGATGAATGTTCACCTGTCCGTTTCATCCGATAATGTGCTAGTAGCAGAATTAAAGGCCAAACCATTATTGATCCATCAAATACTTGAATCCCAGAAAGTTGACGCTAAATTGGTTGCTAAACGAGTTGAATGTGCCTCAAATGTGGACTCAGAGTTTCAGATTGATGACAATGATTGTTTGACGATCAAAAGTCGATTATGTGTTCCAAGAAATTCAGAACTTATTTCAATGATTTTGAGCGAGGCTCATAGTAGTCGAATGTCAGTTCACCCGGGGAGTACAAAAATGTACAACGATCTGAAACGTCAATTTTGGTGGCCTGGCATGAAACGAGACATTTCTGACTTTGTTTCAAGGTGTTTGATATGTCAACAAGTGAAAGCAGAACATCAAGTGCCGTCAGGATTACTTCAGCCGATCATGATACCTGAATGGAAATGGGATCGAGTAACGATGGACTTTGTAGCTGGCTTACCATTGACACAGAGTAAGAAAGACTCAATCTGGGTTATTGCTGATAGATTGACAAAGTCTGCTCATTTTATCCCTGTTCGTATGGATTTCTCGCTCGATAAATTGGCAGAATTATATGTCTCCCAAATTGTCCGATTGCATGGAGTACCTATTTCTATTGTGTCGGATAGAGATCCAAGATTTACATCGCGATTTTGGAAGAAATTGCAAGAAGCATTGGGTACCAAGTTGCATTTTAGCACCGCTTTTCATCCCCAAACTGATGGTCAATCTGAGCGGATAATTCAGATACTCGAAGATATGTTGAGATGTTGTATCCTAGAGTTTTGTGGTTCATGGGAAAGGTATTTGCCTTTGATTGAATTCACTTACAACAATAGTTTTCAATCAAGCATTAAGATGGCACCTTACGAGGCTTTGTATGGTCGTAAATGCCGTACACCCTTGTTTTGGACTGAACTTAGTGAAAGTAAAATTTTTGGGGTTGATTTAATTAAAGATGCTGAGCAAAAAGTAAAAGTAATCCGTGAAAGTCTGAAAGCAGCGCCGGATCGTCAGAAGTCATATGCGGATTTAAAAAGAAAAGACATTGAATATCAGGTTGGAGACAAAGTGTTTCTTAAAGTGTCACCTTGGAAAAAGGTGCTCAGATTTGGCCATAAGGGCAAATTGAGTCCGAGATTCATAGGGCCGTATGAAATATCCGAACGAGTTGGACCAGTCGCATACCAATTAATTTTACCCCCTGAACTTGAAAAGATTCACAACGTCTTTCATGTCTCGATGCTTCGATGATATAGGTCCGATCCATCGCACATAATTACTCCATCTGAGATCGAGATTCAATCTTATTTGAGTTACGAAGAAGAACCGGTTCGCATTTTAACACGTGAAGTAAAAGAATTGCGAAATAAGAAAATCCCATTAGTGAAGGTACTGTGGCATAAACACAGGGTCGAAGAAGCTACTTGGGAACTTGAGGACTCTATGAAGGATCGATATCCTAATTTGTTTCCTGGTAAGATTTTCGGGGATGAAATTTCCTTATGTGGGGGAGAGTTGTGACAGTCCTAATTAGACCCTAGTCGAAAAGTGGTTTCGGGACCACAAAAACCGAGTTTTATAAATAATTAAAAGTTATATTCTATGTTCATGATGTGAGTAAATGCATGTGTGAAAGTTTCAAGCATTAATTTGGTCATTTTTAAGTGAATTTATTAAAATGGACTTATATGAAACACTTTAGCATGTATTAAAAAGAGTGGTTTTGCATGTCAATTTACCCATAATATATATAGTGGCCGGCCAAGAAATGATGATGCTCCACAAATTCTAATTTAATATAATTTTTAAGTTAACAAATGATTTAAATAATTCTAATAAAATGAATTAAAAAAAAGAAATGATAGGGATGAATAATAGAAGAAAGAGAAGAGAGAGAGGGTGTTCATCTTCTTCTTCTTCTTTCAAAGCCGAAACAAAGATGAAGGAATAAGGGGAAATTTACCCCAAAGCAATTCGGCATTTTTCTTTAGCTAGTAAGAGGTAAGTTTTGAATTGTTGATTTGGTTTTATGATATGTTAAGTTAATAATTGGATGCACTCTTGGTAATGTCAAGAAAGTTGAAACTTTTAAGGTGGTTTAGGCATCATGCCGTGAATCTAAGTGTTAGAACTAGAGGTTATTTTCATGTTGTATGGAATAAAAGGGGGATGATAGTATGGAATGAAGATTTTTGAATAAGTAGTTTAGTAGCACCTTGTACATTCGGTTATATTGAGTCTAATTGGAATGTTAATTTCTTTCTCTATGATTATTTTCCTTGTATGTTAAATGGTTCTTTGATAGGGCCGAATGAATTATGAAGGTCATAATTAGAATGTATGAAGTTTAAGGTGCGAATTTTAGTCTTGGTGATATGGATAATTCGGTTGAAATATCGAGTATGGGAGTTGCCATTTTAGGTTAAGAAAAAAAAATGATTAATAGGCATTAAAAGGTTAAATGTATGAAATTTGAAGTATAAGAACTTATAGGTAATTACATAGGTAATGTTAAATTTAATTTGGTATATTCGGCCATATGGGTGTATATGTTTGTGATATTATTTTTAACTCTCTATAATCGATTAAAGGAGTAATATTGGCTTATAAGGTTAAGTTGATTCATGATTTTGTATATTAGAATTAAATTACCTGAGATTAAGTTATCTTAGTAGTGGTAGTACATTCGGCCTTGAATCACTAATCAAACATTAGTTAAGGTTTTAATGTTTTGAACAAGGATAGTTGTGAAATGAAGTGAAAATCATTAAATTATACATATAATTATCCAGCAAGGTAATTAAACTACTAAATGTATTTATTCTAGATCAAGAAATCAAAGGGGGAGAATCAAACAAGGGCAAAGCAAAGACAATTGAGTAGTCGATTGGGAATCATTTTCATCCAATATAAGGTAAGTCCTCAAGCATTTTTGTAAGGTTGATTAGTTTGTATATAAATAATACTAGTGAATCATAAAAGAATTCCTTTTTATAAGTATTCTTTTTGAGTGATTTTCCTATTTATTAATGTGACCATATGCGCTATTTGAATTAAGTAAATTGCCTTATCATAATGAGTTAACATATGGCACTATGTGTGCCGATTTGGATGTTGAAGCATGAGAGAAAATCCAATGCACTGAGTGTGCGGTTTACTATGGCACTATGTGTGCGAGTGTGACGAGCACTATGTGTTCAAATTCGGTTGATAATATAAAATGTGCATGAAGGAACGAAGTGGTAGAACTAGTAACTAAAATATCGAACTTGAGACATGTGCTGAGTAGGTATAAATTTATCTAGTGCATCATGGTTCCATGCTTTGAGGAATCGGGTCTAAATCAATTGGGTTGTTTTGGTATTTGATTTGATTGTAGGACTTGGCATGAGATTGAACCGAAATTCTAAGAAATTATAGCATAGTTCGGTATGGTTGGAGTAATTGATCTTGCATTATTTGTTTTCTCTTATGATCTTTTATTAATGGACGGTAGTGTAATGCTTATGACTTACTGAGTTATATACTCATTTGGTGTGTTTACTTGTTACTTATTTAGGTTTCTTTGACCATTTTGTGTGCTCGGGACCATCGTCGAAGTCATCACACCAGCCTGCAACTTTTTGGTACCTTCTTCTTAGTTGGTCTAAGAGAACATTTCGGCATGTATAGGCTATTATGTTTTGTTTGAACTTTGATATGTATACTTTTAGCCATGCGAATATGGCTTAAACGTTAAGTTTGGATTTGGTGTTATGTATGTCAAATTACTAGTTAATCCATGGAAACCATGAAATAGGTAAAATCTACCATAAAATAGATTCAGACAGCAGTAGTGATGTGAATTTGAAAAATCACTACAAATAGTATAAATAGAATTAAATAATGAATAAATTATTTAATCGAAGCTTGATGAGTCTATTTTCATATGGAAGAAGCAAAACAACTATATGACCTATATTTTTTGAGATGTTTAAATTTTTGTAAAACAGGGCCAGAGCAATTTCTGGATCCCCTGTTCTGACTTTGGAAATTCACCATAAATTTTAAAAAGATAATTATAAGTCATGATTTATATGTACAGATTCATTATTGAGTCTAGTTTTATTAGAGACAAACTTCATAGGCATTGAAGCCCTGTACAGGGCGATATCTGATTCGTAATGCACAGAGGTCAGAGTAGTCGAACCCTGAAATAGGGGAGAATTTAACTAATAAACTGTACTAATTGGGCCGACCAAAAATTCATACAAAAATTTTACTAGATAGATATATGAGTCTAGTTTCAGGAAAAATTTACGGAATTTGATTTCGAGTTTTGGAACTCAAGATATGATTTTTAAAGCGACTGCGATGCAGTTAGCCAGCTTGTCTAGAAAATTTTAAAATGAATTGTATGAGCTGTTTAAGTAATGAATTAAGCCCGTTAACACCTCGTGTTCGACTCCGGAAACGGTCTCGGGTACGGGGTGTTACATAATTATTTTTGTGAAATTATTAATGATTTTCTCAAATCGAAACAGGGGATCTCGAATTCATTCTGACACTGTCTCACAAAAATTAGAATATCACATAATATAGAACTCTTTTGCTCCCCATGTTTCTTTTATATGAAAATAGACTCATTAGTATTTAATTCCATAATTTTTTTTTTGAAATTTAATTCAACTTACAATTTTTGGTGAATTTTCAAAGTCACGCAACTGCTGCTCTCCAACACTGTTTTACTACTAAAATTCACTCTTATATAATTTCACTTAATCCATTTTGTCTTATCGAAGTTCACTCAAATATTGAGCACATTGCTCATAATTTTCATAAACATATACCTGCACGTATTCATCATATAATCATGTTCACATGTATTTTTACTTAATTGATTTTCCTGTTGAACTCTTCGGAATAATAATTGATACTCAGTTGCCTACACATATTTTCACACTTGTAGACAAGGCTATCTGGTACTCATAGTAGCCTGCATTAGTACTACACATGCGACTAATTATCCGATACATGTAGTAGCCTGCACTTAGTACTACATATGTGACCTCACAATAGATCATTCATATCGTTTCTATTCCGAAGGCTCAACCGGGAAATTCCTCACTTTCCAACATGTTACAAATTTATTCATAGTCCGTTTTCAATTGCAATTTACCACAAATAATCATTCTATAGGCAGCCACATTTCATATGATAACAAAATATAATAAAATAAAAAGAATCGATAAATTATTTACGTATAAACTTGTCGAAATATCATTAGGTACAACCATGTAGCAATTCATACAACCCATGTAATAGTAATTTAACATTCAACTCATGTAACAATAATTTGCCATTCAATTTCACATGACACAACAACCATCACATTTTCCATATCATACACACCATCCATCAGTTTCTCCTAAACATATTAAATCATACAATTTATGCCATAACAATAGAAAATTTCAATTCAAGTATTTTATTGCATTATTATTAACACACGAACTTACCTCGTATACGAAAATGACCATTTTTACCATTTTGTCCACAACTTGGTATTTTGCCAATTTTAGTCCGAATTTCAATTTTCCTTGCTCTATCATTACAAATATAGCCTAATTAGGACTCACATTATTCAAACTGACCCAAAATCATATTTTGGAAAAATTACAATTTTGCCCCTAAACTTTGTCAAAATTACATTTTTGCCCCTAGGCTCGTAAATTAAAATTCATCCTATTTTCTTATGTTTTATGACATGCTGATCGTTTTTCCCTTCTATAGCAACATCAAATTCACACTCTAACATGTACTTATGAACATTAGGTATTTTTACCGATTATGTCGTTTTACTCGTTTTCACATAAAATCGCTTAGTAAAAGTTGTTTAACACAATTTCAAGCTTCATATTCTACCATAAAACATCAAAATAAACACATTTAACCTATGGATATTTTTCCAAATATAAACCCTAAGTTAAATTATTGCTAGAATAAGCTTAACCAAGTTACCGGGATTTCAAAAATGTAAAGAACTTTAAAAACGGGGCTAAGGAGCACTCACAATCAAGCTTGGAAGTTTGAACAAACCTTAACCATGGCTGCTGCTGGTAGAAACGGTTGAATGAAGAAGATGATAGCTAATTTGGCTTATTCCCCTTTTTTAATTCTTTTAATTATTAGTTTACCAAAATACCCTTAACTTCAAAATATTTTACTACACCCATTTCATGTCTATTTTTTTCCAGTGATTAACCAAGGGTCTAATTACCATTTAACGACGCTCAATTTAAAATTTCATAACAATTGGATACGTCTAGTATGTAGAACTCAACTTTTGCACTTTTTACGATTTAGTCCTTTTGACTAAATTAAGTGCCCGAATGTCAAAATTTTCGAACGAAATTTTCACAAAATTATTCTGTGAAATCGTAGACCATAAAAATATAATAAAAAAAAATTTCATCGTCGGATTTGTGGTCCCAATACCACTGTTCCGACTAGGCCCAAAATCTAGGTGTTACATTACCAGTCCAGGCTAAATCCCTTATAATGACAAACACCCTTAATGAGCTCAAGTCTGAATTACCAGTCCAAGCTAAATTCAGACCCTAATTGGATTACCCGTCCGGGCTAAATCCATAATGCACACATATTCTTTGGGAGGCTTGATCATTCAAGGAACACCCGTCCGGATTAGATCCTTTTCATACTTGAGATCACGGATTACCCATCCGAGCTAAATCCTTATTGCAACACATGCAGGATCTCTTTACACATAACAATGAGGGTTTATCCATCGAATTCCCTTTGTCAACCTCATCTGAGACAATTTTCACATGTTACCATCAAATATGCATTTCTATGATATTTCATGCTAATAATAAATGCAATCATCATGCATTCATAAATCATTCAATTATACATATTAGGGGTTTACTTTAAGTTATCTGAACTTACTTTGTATTCTTTTCAGAGTTGTGTTTCAGTTATTCCGAAACATTACGTTTACCTTGATCGACCTCCGGAATTCGTTCCTCGGGGTCTATAACAACAAAATTAAGTCATTAATAAAATACATTATACATTTCAAGTCGAATATCTACCCTCAGTCCAAATGACCGTTTTGCCCCTAACCTTTCACATTTTTACGATTTAGGCCCTAGGCTCGTATAATGAAACACATGCAGTTTCTATCTTACCCAAGCCTAGCCGAACACTTTTCCTTCTTATGGTAGCCCATATTTTCCATTATTTTCTCATTTCTACCAGACATTTACATCTTTTACAAAATAGTCCCTATAAGGGTTTTTTCATGAAAATCAAATAGGAAAAGATGTTTAATACATATTCATCTTTCATATTCCTCCAAAATCCACCAAAATACAAGAAAATCATGCATGGGTAAATTTTTAAACATGAACCCTAGCATGAAATATGGGTAGAAATGGTGAGAGCAAGCTACCAGGATTTCAAAAATACAAAGAGCATGAAAAACGAGGCTTGGGAGCACTTACTATTGAGCTTGGAAAGCTTGAAAACCCTAGCTAGAAACCCTTGAAGTTTCGACTGGACAAGGAAGAGAATGGGCTGATTTTGGTTCATTTTTCCCATTTTATTTCATTAAAATACCAAATGACCAAAATGCCCTTAAGCCCTTTCCTTAAAATTCCATCCATGCAAGCCCTTTTTTGTCAAAAAACTTAGAATTTGGGCAAATTGCTCTCCAATACCTTCTAATTTATAACCCAAAGCAATTTCATACAAATTGCTTCTAGAATTCAAGTTTTGCAATTTATTCAATTTAGTCCCTAATTTCCAATTGAACACCTTACTCAAAGAATTTCTTCATGAAACTTTAACACATGCATATACTCATATTCTAGGTCTTATAATAATCATAAAGTAAATATTTTGATGTCGAATTTGTGGTCCCGAAACCACCATTCTAACTAGGCCCTATTTCAGGATGCTACACTTCCTACCATACAAGTAATGCCTCCAAATTTTCAATGCGAATACCACCGCGGCCAATCCCAAATCATGCGTCAGATAATTAGCCACATGAGTCTTAAGCTGACGAGACACATATGGTACCACCTTACCCTCTTGCGTCAATACACATCCTAAACTAACATGTGATGCATCGCTGTAGACAGTGAATTCTTTCCTAGACTCTAGCTGTATTAAAATAGGGGCCTCAGTCAGAACCTTTTTAAGTTTCTCAAAACTCTCTTGCTGTTTATCAGTCCAGTCAAATGACACCCCTTTAAGCAACAACTTAATCAGAGTGCAGCAATCAACAAAACCCCTCAACAAAAAGTCTATAATACCCTGCTAGACCTAGAAAACTTCGAATCTTAGATACAGTCTTAGGTAGCTTCCAATCCAAAACAGCTTCAATTTTTCGAGGATCAACCCTAATCCCCTCACAGATACCACATGACCCAGAAATGTTACCTTTCACAACCAGAATTCACACTTGCTGAACTTAGCGTACAATTGTTTCTCCCTCAGAATTTGCAGAACCACTCGGAGATGTACATCATGCTCATCTTAAGTTCTCGAATACACCAGAATGTCATCTATAAAAACCACTACGAACCGATCCAAATAGGGCTGGAACACTCGGTTCATCAGATCTATAAAAGCCGCTGGTGCATTCGTTAGTCCAAACGACATCATTAGGAACTCGTAATGACCATAACGAGTCCTAAATGCTGTCTTATAAACATCAGCCTCTTTGACTCTCAATTGATGATAGCCTGATCGGAGATCAATCTTAGAGAAGACTAAAGCTCCTCGGAACTGGTCGAATAAATCATTTATCCTTGGTAGGGGATACTTATTCTTAATGGTCAATTTATTCAGTTCCCGATAATCGATGCACATACGCATGATTCCATCCTTTTTTCACAAATAAGACCGGTGTTCCCCACGGAGACACACTAGGTCGAATGAATCCTCGATCCAGTAACTCTTGAATTTGAGCTTTAAGCTCCATAAGCTCCTTCGGTGCCATTTGGTAAGAGGCGATCGACATCGGAGCTGTACTAGCAGGAGCTCAATCCCAAACCCAACTTCACAGTTTGGGGGTAGCCCAGGCAGCTCATTGGGAAAAACATTTGGAAAGTCCTTAACTATTCTGATATCTTTAATAGAAGAACCCTCAGAATCAGAAACACCAATGTAGGTTAGATACGCCTCACAACACTTACGAACCAATTTCTCGACCCTAAGTGCAGAAATCACATTTGACAAATAATTCTGACGCTCCTCAATTACAACTACCTCATCACCATCTACAGTTTTCAATGACACCCGTTTAGTAGCACAATCCAAATTCACTGGATGCTTAACCAGCCAGACCATGCCCAGTATTAAGTCGAATTATCCAAAAGGGAGTTCCATTAAATCTTTCAAAAAGCTCATTTCCTGAACCTCCAAAGGTACGTCCTTATACAGTTTGTTTACTCTCACTGACTGCCCCAATGGACTCAACACAGTAACGTCACTCGTAGTGCTTTCAACCATTATGCCTAAAGTCTCAGACACAATGCATGCTATATAAGAATGCGTAGACCCAACATCAATCAATGTAGTATAAGGTACATTACAGATAAAAAATGTACGAGTAATAACATCTAGGGCATCTTCATCCTCTCGGTGACATGCAGCATAAACTAGTACCTGTTGGCTCGCCTCAGTATGACCAACACCTGTGCCCGGTTCTCCACGACCACGGCCCCAACCATTTCCACCTCTGGCCTGACCATGGCCTCTTGGTGGCTGCTGAAACCTCTCGATGGCTGAATAGTACCCATACCAGTAGCTTGCATCTGATCGAGCCTCCGTGGACAATCTCTGATACGGTGCTCTAAAGATCCGCACCTAAAACATGCCCCAATCCATTCCCAAAACTCGCCCTGATAGCATCTCCCACAATCAGCACAAGGCTGCTGTCTAGTAGCAGCAACAGGGGCTCCAACTCTAATCGGCCCATCAACTTTGGCCTTTTTCTTAGGCTTCAGGAATGAATTTTGAGGGCTCTGAATCCCTCTTGTTCCTACCCCTTTCCTTTTCACGGTTCTGGCGCTCAGCGCACTTCACATCCTCGGCGATCTTCACCTCATCCACCAAAGTGACAAAATCTCGCTCCCTCTATGGAGCTATCAAAACCTGCAGACTATCTCTGAGGCCATCTTCAAAACAAACACAACGCTCATATTCAATTGCGACTGTCTCATGTGCATAGCGGCTAAGTCGCAAAAATTCAACCTCGTACTCAGCCAGAAATTTATCCCCCTTACTCAAATTCAGAAACTCCCTCCTTCGGGCATCCACATAACTTGCGCCCATATATTTTCCTTGGAATGTAGTCTTGAAAAATTCCCAGGTCAATCGGTCGAGCTGAGTACCCTCTTTAACTGTAAGCTACCACTGATATGTTTCAACTCGCAGTAATGACACTGCACCTTTTAGTTTCTGCTCAGAGGTGCAGTCGGTGTCGTCCATGATCTTCTCTATGGCCTCAACCCAATATTCGGCCACATTAGGGGCAACTTCAGTGATACCCTTAAAAATTTCAACCCCATTAGACCGAAGTCGTTCCGTAATCGACCCACGGGTCACAGTACTAGTATTGGGCCCGACCCTCTCCAGAATTTGCAACATAGCTTGGGACAGTACGTCGTCCCCAACTACATGATCGCATGACCCAGTCTCAGTCACAGGTGAAGTCGGTGCCTCTTCAGCTTCCATGTTAGGCATGTGGCTCGATGATGAATACCCGACCAGAGCACCTCGACGGCCACTACCGCGACCTCTTGTATCCCTTCCACAAGTACCTCTGGTGTTCATTATCGATTTGCTTATGATCTGAGTTATAAATTTTATGCATAGTTTATAGTTCCAGTGTTTATTGCAGGATATTTTATGGAAAATATTATCAATAATTCAAAGTTTTATTTTTGCAGATTGTAGTCTTACTATAGTTTTAGGTTACCCTAAACAGATTATTTCAGTACAGTCCTTAAACAAGCAGTTGTTTCAGAGAAATTATAGAATTAGTGCTGGAGACTCGGTGTACCATACATTCAGTAAAACATTTTCAAGTATTTTATATCATTTGAAACAGTTCTTTTTCAAAATTTTGAGTTTAAAAAAAACCCAAATCCACAGCCGAGTTTTGCAACCTGGCTATGATACCACTAAATGTAACACCCCAAACCTGGCCTAAACGTTATTGCCAAATCTGCGATGTCACATTGAAGTGATTTTCGTCAAAATTAATCTCGTTGAAAATCTGTTTTATATTAAAACCTCTTTATGAACTTAATGTAAGTTTGGGATATCTTGCTCATTGTTAAAACTCAAGTTTTTTTTAGAAAAATGTTAAACTTATTATATTATTATTACGTTTTTTTTAAAACAATGTTTGTTGCGAAAGATTTTTAAAATATGTTGTGTAAACGTGGTGTTTGAAAAGCCTTTCTTTTAAAAAAAATCCACGGCCTACTACTAGCAGATATGATTCACGTAAATAAATCCCAAATTAAAATAAAACTTAGAGAGGCCTTATTACAAAACAAACACCCAAATTAAATACTTATAAATTAAAAGTTAAAAATGAAAGCAAATGCAATTGTGTGGCCACCATCGAGTCCCTCGCAGCACTGATTCGCCTAAAGATTACCTGCACAGGAAAGTAGAAGGGTGAGTTTATGAAAATTCAGTGTGTAATCCCTTATTAAACAAATAGTCAGATATGTAATAGGGAGATGCAGTCTGGGCCTAAGCTCGTTTTAGTAGCAGTTCAGTCTCAGCTAGGGCCTTAGCCCATTACAGTATCAGTATTAGTGTAGACCTTAGCCCATTTCAGTAACAGTAACAGTAACAGAAATGCAATAAAAAATCCTACCCATCCATCCTCTACACTCCACTCCGTCCAACCCTACACTCTATGTGGGGATAAAATCAAGCCACACATCCTTACACTCCAAAATATAGCACTAGTTGCGGCACTAAACAGTTTTTGCAGCAGAGCTGCCAGTACAGTACACTTCCTCCAAATATAATAAACCCGACCCCATGCAATATGTCATATCATACTATCATATGTGTATGCAAAAATATCATGCACGATTACAGTCATACATATCATAGGGGCATATCAGTCATTTTACCTCATAGGGGTATAACGGTCATTTCATCAAATTGGGGTTTAGGTATTCCTACCGACCCATTAGTAGATCCACAGTCATCTCGAGCGACCCGTGAAACCTTAGCAATCAAATAGTGAGAATGGGCCCAAAGCCCATAATGCAGCCCATGTGGGCCCATACGCTCGTGTGGCCCACAAAGCCCAAAAATAGCCTTAGCCGTGTGGTTTACACAGCCTGGCACAATAATCTCCACATGTCCGTGTGGTTTACCCGTGTAACATCCTTACCTATGTTTGACGCCAGAACAAGGTATAAGACATTACCAGACTTAAACATACACATTCATGTAAAAACTGGGTCATAAAATCTCTTTTAATTCAAAACCTTTCAAACACATGCATGTCATCCTTTATTTGCGTCTAAGAATCCCAAAACATTCATCGGAATTGATTAGGGACTAAACTGAGAACTTTGAAAAGTTTTAGGAAAACTTAGGAAATTTTCCCATGAAACACGGTCACATGCCCGTGTGGACATAGGGACATGCCCGTGTGCCTTTGGCACGCCCGTGTCCTCAGACTGTGTAGCTCTTTGTTTATGACGTCAGCATGTACATCGAACCACACGGCCAGGCCACATGCCCGTGTCTCCAGGCCGTGTCCTTCACACGGTTGAGACACGCGGCTGTGTCTCAGCCTGTATGGCCAACACTTAGGCTATTTTCCAAGCCTTCATGTTACCCATAATCTCTTAGAACCTTATGCACATCAAAATCGCAAATCATGGCATCATTTTAGTGATTAAACACTTTTTATTAAGATATATCCTTAACATTAACATGTCCTCTTACAAGTAATGCATCTACTCATGCAATACCAAGTCTAGATTCCTTATTTCACATTCATAAGACTTGTCATTTTGATGACCACTTTTACCATTATACTATCGTTACCAATTTATCCATCAAGCACTCATGTTCAATCATTATCACATTGTGTATATAATGCGCAATTACTACATGGCTATGACCACCTCAATTGGTCATAGAGCATACATCCAACACACATGTCTTATTACTAACCATGCATGGCAAACAAACATAATCACATTATAAACATTAGACATGAAATGAATAGCTAGGCTTACAAGCTATAATCAATATGAGCCACATCTCATGGCCATATACATATAACTCAATTTAAGCCAATACATTTGGCCAAAGAAAAATAATATGTGTCACTCACTTGAAATTTCTAATATATACTTCATTATTCCAAGGTAGCGACTTGATAGTGTGATGTTGCCTCCAACGATCTCCAACTTCGAGCTAACCTGAAAACACTAAAAGAAAGGAAAAGAAGGGAGTAAGCTTTATACCTTAGTAAGATCGTATGAAAATAATAAGCAATTTATCAACTTTCTTCTCATGGTAATACAACCCTAATTGCATTTTTACTCATGTTCTAGTCAAGTTGTTTTCTCGAGTCAGAGTCACTAAATTATTTATATCTGGAGCTACGGAACTCCAAATTAAGTTCTTCTAATTTTCCCTGAAACTAGGCTCACATATTTTCTTACCATAAAATTTTTAGAATTTTGGTTCAGCCAATTAGTACAGTTTATTCCTTAAAGTTATCCATTTTTGCTATCTGACAATTCTGACCCCTTTTCACTAAAAATTAATTATCTTATAATACGGGATCGAATGATGTTCCTGTCTATTTCTCTTGAAAATAGACTCATTCAAAATTCTAATCATATAAATAACTATTTTTGTACAATGTTGAATTATTTTATCAAATCAGAATAGGGGATTTCGAAGTCATTCTAACTCTGTCTCACAACAATTTAAATATTTCATAATATGAAACTATTTTGCTTACACCGTTTCTTCTATATGAAATTAGACTCATTGGCTTTAATTTCATATTTTATTCTGCCTCTAACTCAATTTCCACAATTTTTGGTGGATTTTCAAAGTCAGACTATGGCTGCTGTCCAAAACTATTTTTGTGTAAATTAACGATACTAAGTTTATCACACCATATTAATTCACTTTCACCACATTGGTAAGGTTACATATTCATACATCATAATTATAGACCTATAATCACAAGTTCATCACAAAATTATTCTCATAAGCATGAATTACCTATTTACATCTTCATTAAAGGTGCAACATAAACTGAAATCATTTCTCATAAGCTTGGCATACATACCTGTATTACTCAACATGCTCATTTTCATTTCTTACTAATCATATAACATGAATTGAATTCAAATCTCAAAATTTAAGTACCTGTACCACTCATAATATGGTCATAACCTTTCTCATTTAGCTTAAACCATAACTCTCACCGTTGAACCATTCGAAAAGCTATCAGATATTCACTAAGCCTCAAACATAGGGTATAATGCCGATTCCATGTCCCAGACATGGTCCTACATTGGCTCATCCATCAATTCGATTCCATGTCCTATACTGACTATCGAAATCGAAATCGAGGCCGACGCCATGTCCCAGACATGGTCTTACACTAGCTCTCACATATCAGTGCTGATGCCATGTCCCAGACATGGTCTTACACTAACACCCGATGCATGTCCTAGACATGTCTTACACTGGCTTACATCTCAATGCCGATGTCATGTCCTAGACATGATCTTACATTGGCTCACAAATAAGCTGATTGTCACAACATGAATATCCAAATTGTTTCTTAAGGTTCAAACGAGAATTCTACTATCTCAATATTCATCAAACATAATCATTTCCACAACCAAGCAATTCATGCTATATCAATTTAAACACATATAATAACAATGTAGTATTATTTACATACAACTTACTCATTTCAATGGAATATCATATTCCATCAAATCATCAAGAATTCAATCAACAGATAAATGTTATTTACATTTGACATCACTTTCTCATATACAATATCATGAACCTAAACTCTAATGAAATCATGGCAAGATAAATTTTCAAGTATAATAACAATGGCATAAATATCATGCTCATTTAATCACATGGACTTACCCCAAATGCAATTTCGGCTAATTATTCTCTTTTTGTCTTGAACCACGCACTTTCTCAATTTAAACCCAAATCTTGATTTTCTTGATTTACAAAGAATATAAGTGGCTGATATTTTGAGCTTTCCAAGCCCCTTCCTTGCTGCCATTTTCAGTGGAAGAAGAAAAAAAAGATGAAAAGATAACAACTTTTTCTTTTTGTTTTATTTATTACCAAAAAAGTCACCTAACTTTGACTTTTCAACTCTTATTTGTCTTTATGGCTAGCCAAGCTTGTGAAAGGTGTCTATTTGCACTTTAAACACCCCCAATTATGATTCTCTAGCAATTTAACATATTTAGCTAGCAAATCACAACTTTTGCCCTTTATGCGACTTAGTCCTTTTTCGAAATTAAGCTCACAAACACTACAATTAATTCACCAAAATTTTCATGCACTCATATAATCATGCCATAACATATAAAATAATATTAAAAATAATTTTTCCGACCCCAAAATAGTGGTTTCAAAACCATAGTTCTCGCTAGGTCCAAAATTGGGCTGTTACAACCATGTGGTGCCCACGAGCCCGTGGGGCCCATACAACCCATTTCGGCCCAACGTAGCCCAAAATGGCCTAAACCCATGAAATCGCTCAAGATTGCCTTTACGATCAAATGCCCACGTCTATGAGTTCGGACTACCACACGAGCAATCGCATGCTCGTATAGTGTCGACGGTCACCTATTTCGACTTTTACCGATTTAATATTGTAGCAGTGTGATTACACACCTGATGCGTGTGAAGTGGATCGCGCTCCGAATACTCTGGTACCTGACTTAAATCAACATAACATCTAATCAGTTACTTGACTCCTTTTTTAAAAGGTATCTAATGGAGTCCCAAATCAATCATACCTTCCTTACCAAAGTAAGCCGCAATCGTACCCTTGGTTTTTCGGAGACGTGCCAAAATAACTTCAATAACCACCTACAGAAGCCACAATCTTTTTTTTAAACCCATATGTGAAATATAATACGATCTTTACTACATTTCACTTATTGCTTGATACCCTTTTTGTAAAGAAACCTATGACTCTTTACAATAAACTCCAAACCACTTACGAAAATGATAGGGCAGCTTGTAGACTAATGATGTAACTTGCTAAGAATTGAGAATGGGGATTAATCTAAAAGAGTAAATAGAAGGAAAAGGGGGTAATCGGTACAAAGAGAAAGAAAGAAAGTAATGATGTTCAGAAAAATAAAAAATCGAAAGGAGAATAAAAGGAGTAAGATAGAGGCTCACCAACTAGTATTCAGCCAATAAAGAACAATTGAGGGAGAGGAGGAGAAGAACCATGCGCCCTAACTCGAATGATCAATAAACACTTGCCAAAATAGAAAGTAAAATAGAAAGGGTGAAATGGGGTGTTCGGCCAAGGTAACAAAGTGAAAAGGGAAGGGAACAGAGAGAAAGAAAATAGGAGAAAAGTATTTGGCAAAGCTAGGAGAGAGATGAAGAAGAAATAGTCAATCAAGAGGAAAACCAATTGGAGAAAAAGAGAGAGTTGCCTATTCGGCAGAAGCAAAGAACAAACATACGAAATACCCGAATGGTCAATAGCAAAATTCTACTGCCCCAAAACAAAAGGTGAAAAGAACCCGAAAGCAAACTAGAAGCCAAAAATGAGAAGATAGAGTATTCAGAAAGTTCACAAGCCCGAAATAGAGTACTCAGCTCACCCCCTAACTGAAATCTTGAGTGCCACAGTCCAAGTTCGACACACTTCTCCCTCCCCTCTCACTTCCCTAGTTTCTTTCCTAAAGTCCCTCTTAAAATCCGGCTACACAATCCCCACACCCCTCAAACACTCCAACCATTCACACCTCTATCCAAATCCCCCTTTTTTTGTTCTTCAATTCCTCCATGCCATCCACTCCCTCTCAACCACTCAATCCAATGTCCATTCAAACACCTCAATTTCAGTCCACTTGAAACACTTCTATGGCACCTGCAGCAAAATAATATTCTCCTTTTTCAATGCCAAGCCTCAAACCCTAGACCCCAATCACACGCCTCTATCCCCTAGATCAATAGGCTTTTTATGACATGTTTCACCCACAATAATTTAAAAGCCTAACAGCTAGAGGTAAGGGTTATTCAAGTAAAAATAAAATTTTGTACAAGTCAAAGCTTAAACTCGGGACTTCTCCAACATTTCTCAGGATGCTCAACCACTAAAGCAAGCATGCATTATTGCAACACAACAAATAAAAATAAATACTTAGATTTTGGGGCGTTACATATTAAGTATTCAAATACTTGGGGTGATTCAATATCATAGATGGGACAAATTCTGCACAGTCTCAAGGAAAGCAGCTAATGTTCCTATGGAGCAAGAATTTTTTAAATCATTAAAAGAAACAGAATCAAGGCAATCATTGGGAAAGCCAAGGTCACATGTCATAGTTAGGGGAATAGAAATATCATTATCAATTTAAGAAACTAGTAGACCTTATGATGTCCTATTCTTTATGACTGATTTTCTACAAAAATTTGATTTCAAATTTTTTCAAAATATAGATATGGATATAATAATAGATTACATAACCGACAGCAAAGGTGAATAAAAATAGAAATTTTAGACAAAGTTTCCAATATCATTTTCAAGCATTAGATTAACTCCTACGACAAAAATGTGCTTCCAATTTATCAGTACCCAAATTTGTCCTGCACTAAATATGTCTCACATTAATCCTTTTCTGGAAATGATGCTTTATGTTGCTTTGTAGAAAGAAAGAATCTTGAGCGATACATGGATTTATTGAAGCATGATTCATTGCATTCAAAAGAAAAAAGTAGGGTTGTCCTTCCCAAATCTAGTGACAGCCTTGTGCTAATAAGCAAAAGTACCTATGGGCCAATCATAATTACTATTACAACAAATAAATAATCTAATATAGGATTTTGGTACAAGACAATTGCTGGAAATTTGAAAATAATAAGGGAGTCAAATTTAAAACAAAAGTAAGGAGATGAAATGCTCACTGACTCTGAATGGATTATTCAATAGATGCAAGAAGCAAGATCGATTTACGAGGATTACACCTAGAGATATGATTTAAAGATGCCACAATTCCATCAATCAAATAGGTTGTGAGATGTAGCTCAAGCAGTAAAGATAAGGAAGAAGACCCCGAGGAAGGCAGTGATGGATGAGAAGCCGAAGCTCGATACCGACTAAATTCAGACTATTTTTATTTTTTTGGGACTTGTAATTTTTTTTTATTTTTGGATGATTTTTTTAGACTTTATTTATTTCTGAATTATTTTTCTATTAGCTAATTTTTATGTAGGAACCCCGTATTTTTTACAACAGAAAATTTTTAAAGCTGAACTTGGAAAGATGTGACTACCCAACATTGCACATAAGACTATCACGCTAATCGAGTAATTTTGTTCCTATACTTAATTTTTGTGCATACTAGGGAAAATAGAAAGTTTTAACCTTTTTTTCTGTTTTTCTTTAATTTTTAGGAAATATTTAGAATAAATTTCTATGTTGTTTTGTTTGTGCTCGAGCTTGTAGAAATACAAGTGATTAGTTAGGAGCATGTAAATAGGATTGTGTGAATAATCGGTAAATTTAGTTCAATAATAATTAATTTTATATTATTTAATTTTAGACTAATTAGTTCAATTTATTATACTATGAATAGGTGAAAGTGTGTTAAGTATAACTTGTGATAAATGAACACACAAAAAGCATGCATGTTAATTGAATTATAGGTTGTAAAAATTGATAAATTTAGTTAGTTAAGTCCATGTACTAAAATAAATGGGGATGACCTAAGGCATTGTTTGGTAATACATTAATTCCATAGTACCCTATTTTGAGCCTAAATCCATTTTCTTGATGAACCATTAATGAAACCATGATTCAAACATATAATTTCTTGATCCTTTTCTTTTGGTCCCTACATGAATTTAGATGTCAGACCATTGATATTGAGGGTTAGGTAGATACATAAAAAATGTTACAAAATAAAGAAAAAATAGAGTGAACTTAAAGAATGGTGTGGTATAGTGAGAATAAGATTCTTACAAACTCATGCTGGAGTAGAAAAACCATTTTTGAGAAAAGTTTGTAAAGGCTAAAAGTCAAGCAAAAAAAAAAACTTGAATGAAGAAAAGAAAAATGAGATGAAGAAAAAGGAAGAAATATACTCATGTTTGCACAAAACAAACGCTAAGATCGTTGTACTCATGAATATTACACTGTACCTTAGGAAATGGATAAAAAAGGATGGTGAGAAAAGTGGATATAAGGTGGTGAGTTTAATTGGGACTCGGGGGAGTATTGGGAACAATATAAATGAGCCAAACTACTTTCATGCTTAAACTATTTTGTTGTGCCTAATCTTGAATCCTGAACCAACCTAAGCCGCAAAATGTAACAAGCCGAAAAGTCCTATGTGACCTAGGTATACACTGCTTGGATGAAAATTAATCTTGAAAATATTTACCTCTTAGGTTACTTTTAGCATAATTGTATATTTTTTAATTTGTTTTGATGAAATCTTATACTTAGTATTCTTTAATTTGTTTTCAAAGTAATTTATTGAACTAATATATCTGACATCAAAAATCGAGTGTTAATTACTTATCACACTAAAACTACATGATTATGCCTAACATTTTGTTTACATCACTCTGGAACAATCTCTTGTACGAAGCATTCTCGAGTACATTATCTTTGAATTTTTCTTTTTGTTTTTCATAGTTACTATTTTTCTTTTCTAGTTGCTTGAGGACAAGCGACGACTTAAGTGTGGTGATATTTGACTTATCACAAATCGTAGTGCAAGATTAAGTATTTTTGGAAATTAACAACATTATTTTCTAGCCATTTTAATATATTTTATTACATTTTCATATTTCTTAGTGATCTTTTATAATTTGGTGTAGTAGATTAAACTAGTTTTTATACTTAAAGAGCTTGAATACAAGCAATTCTATTATGTTTTAGTTAGTTTTTCCATTTTAGCTTTAATTCAATAAAAGTTCAAATTGAGTCATTTTATGACCTTAGGGGCTGAATGAGGCCTTAGGATGAGCTAAAGTTGTAATGCCCTGAATTTGGGCTAGAAGTCTTGAGCATGGGAACAGTTAGGAGGCTGTTCATAAATGTATAGTTATGCAAGAAAGTGACACAATTGAGTATCTACTTTAGTGGTCATATGTTCTGGGAGTGTTTGAGAAGTCTTGGGTTTAAGCCTTAGCTTGTGCAAAAATTTTGTTTCTTACTAGAATAAACCCTATCTCTAGTCAATAGGCTTCTTAAATAAATGTGGGTATTTTATGACAGAAAGGCTCTGCTGGTCTAGGGGTAAGTGGCGTGTTATCTATGCCAGAGGACTGAGGTTCAAATCCTGGTGGGCGCAGTGGAGTGTTTTATTTTGCTCCTGTGCTGTGGGAGAGTTGTGGGTTGACCAAAACACTGAAGTGGTTGAGGGGAATTCAAATTGAATGGTTGAGAGATTGGAAGAGTGATTTGAGAAGGGATTTTAGGAGAAAATCAAGGGGATTTGAAGTGGAGGGAGTGTTGGTGCCGAATTGGGATTGTAGGTACCCAAGGAATTCGGTTTTGGGGTTGGCATTTTGGCTTTTCATTTTCAGTGGCTGTCAACTATTATTTCTTTTCTTTCTTTAGGTGTCGAATCTGCGTTTCATGTTTTGGGCTGCTCATTCTTTGGTTTGTTGTGTTTTCCTCTGTGAGGTCGATTAGTGCATCTCGGGTACCTTTCATTTTTGGTCTATCTCGGCTTACTCTTTCACAATGCCCTACTAACTGATTATCTCTCCTTCCCCTTTTTTTACCTTATTTTGTT
Source organism: Gossypium hirsutum (assembly GCF_007990345.1). NCBI lineage: Eukaryota > Viridiplantae > Streptophyta > Magnoliopsida > Malvales > Malvaceae > Gossypium > Gossypium hirsutum. The sequence goes on from NC_053425.1 coordinate 69,356,931, forward strand.
TTGGCCAAATATTTCCCTTCTCTTCTTTTCTCTACATCTCTCTCAAATCGGGTATGCTTTAGGCCGAATACCTTTCTCACCCTTTTTCTATCAACTTTTCCCTATTCTTACATTTTGGGTACTTTTGCCGAATATCTCCTCATTGGCCAAATATTCCATCTTTCAACCTCCTGCTCTTCAAGTTTCAACATTGTCATTTGATCAGACAGTTTGAGTGGTTGTTTACTTTGATTGCCCTCTTTCCCTTTCTTTTCCTCTCTGCCGTAATAGCATTTCCATCTAACATATCCCTTTCTCTGCCAATTACTGCTAGAGGTACGACTATTCCATCCTGTGCCTCAGTTTCATTGTGAGCTTTTAGGGTGGAAGTCGATTGCTTTTGTCTCATATTCCTAGATTACACTTTCAGTAAGTGTTATGCGATTAGTACGATCTTTTGGTTTGATCAATATATGATTTAGATTGTTAAGTCTTGGTTGGATTGTAGGATACTTCTAAAAGAGATTGAACCAGTCTTTTGCAACGGATTAAGGGAGTGATACTCACTCGATCGACCAAGGCAAGTGATGAGAAATCGTTTTAATAAGTGTTATAGTAAAGGATTGTTTAATCCTGTTGTTAAAGGGACTAATGGTGTATTGTGTTTGGATCTAGGGTTGGAGCACTTATGGTCTTTTTGTACACTCTCGCATCAAGGTGTGTAATCACATTGCCACAATATTAAATCAGCAAAAGCTGAAATAGGTGACCGTCGACACTACACGAGTGTGCGCTCGCTGGTGTGGTAATCCGAACATATAGGCATGAGCGTTTGATTGTAGAGGCCACCATGAGCGATTTCCTGGGCTCAGGTCATTTTAGGCCAATTTGGGTCGAAATGGGCTGTGTGGGGCCCCACGTGCATGTGGACCCACACGAGTAAACCACACAGACGTGTGGAGAATATTGGGCCGGGCTATGTTGGCCACACGAGCTTATGGGCCCACATGGGCATGCAATATAGGCCTTTGGCCCATTTCCACTATTTGACTGTTAAGGTTGCACGGGTCGTCCGAGACTACTGTGGACCTTCTGTTAGGTCAGTAAGTTTACCTGGACCCCCTAATTGATTAAAATGACTGTTTTGCCCTTATGTTGTAAAATGACTGTTTTGCCATTATGTGGTAAAATGACTGTTTTTCTCTTATGTGGTAAAATGACTGTTTTGCCCTTATGTGGTAAAATGACTAAAATGCCCCTACATTATAAATTGACTTTTTTTCCCCTATGTGATATATGTTTATATTTTAGCATGCTATTGTAACTGTATTGAATACATGTATAATATTATGACATGTTGCATGATGCATTGCATGTGGATGGGTTTTTATATGATTGGAGGAAGTGTACTGTACTGGCAACTTTGCTGCAAATCACTGATGGCTCTAAGCCTATTATATTGGCAGCTCTGCTACAAATATTATTTAGTGCCGCAACCGGTACTACTTGAAGTGTAGGGATGGGTGGGTTGATTATATCCCCACATGGAGTGTAGGGTTGGATGGAGATGGAGTGTAGAGGCTAGATGGGTAGGACTTGCATACTGTTTAAACTGTTACTACACTGATTACTATTACTGCAATGGGCCAAGGCCCAAACATATGACTGTTTCTGTATTGAGATGGGCTAAGGCCCAAACTGATATTGTCATTCTTGCTAAAAAGGCCTTAGGCCCAGACTGTACTTGTTTTCTGACTGTTGCTTATATGGGATTACACAATGAGTTTTCGTAAACTCAGCCATCTGTTTATATGTACAAGTAATCCCCAGGCTTAGGTTGATCGGTGCTGCGAGGGACTGAAAGGTGGCCACACAATCGCATTTACTATCATATTTTCTTAATTTTATAAGTAATTTTAATTTGGGTAATTTTACTGTAATAAGGACTCTTTGGATTTTATTTTGGGATTTTTAATTACTTTGATTTATAACTGCTAGTAGTAGGAAATGACGCGGGTTTTCAAAAGAAACAATATTTTTACAAAGTAAACGCAAGTACACAACTATTTTAAAAGCTTCCGCAACAAACAATGTTTTAAAATGTAATAACAATCTAATATGATAAACATTTTGCTAAAACGACTTGAGTTTTAACAATGAACGAGATATCCTAAATTTTCGTCAAAGTCACAAAGTGGCTGATTATAGAACAAGTTTTTCCATGAAAGTATGTTTTTCGAAAAACACTGCAATATGACATCGCCAGATTTGGCCATAACATCTAGGCCGAGTTTGGGGTGTTACAAACGTGCTTAGTGTAGTGTACCGGACACCATTCAAAGGCATAAGAGTTCAAAGTTGGTCGCTATGTTCTAAAAAAGGAAGTCTAATGTCACAAATTAAGGAGCAAAATACAAGAATACCAATACGACCTTTGATGTCGTGATACACCCCTAAAGCTGAGCCTGAAGCAAAAGTATATTGCCTTTAGTGTCTTGACATAAACACTAGGGTGTCACGACACCGAATCTATACGGGAATGATTAACGAGCTGAGGGTGTTTGTCTGCATAACGAAAATTAACCCTAACTCTATAAATAGGCTTATTTAACAATTTTTTGAGGACGACTTTCATAGTTTAGAATTTTCTTTATAATTAGTTTTCAGTTATTATTTTCTTTTAGGCTTTAGATTTACTTTCAGTTATTTTTATTTGTTTTCTTTGGAGAATTTGATTTGTAGATTTGACCAAACTCTTGTGTATTCTGCTTTCATAAATCAATACAAACTCAAGATTCTTCTCAAAATATATTCTTGATTTGTTATTAATGTTTATTTATTTTATCAAGTATATGTTGTTTATGGATTCCGTGAGGAACTAGTCCTCTTATGGGGGATTAACGAGTGGAGGTGTGATTGATTAATTGCTATGCAGGGTTTTACTAGTGAATTAGTTGTTCAGGAGAGGAAGAACTTAAACCCTAGGCTTGACGACCCTAGGAAGTCATTTAGGTGGGAATGAACCCAAAATTGGCATGGCCTATCCATGAACACTTTAGCCCAGAACCGATCTAGATTTTGAGGTCAAGAGATAAGTAGTTCTTATTGACTCGTTAGTTTGGTGAAAGATCGAGAGTTCCTGCTAGGGTAACGACTAGTTAATTGAATAGAAACTTGAAATATTAATTAGTTATGACCACCGAAGTGATCTAATCACTTATGCCTAGATTTGGTTAAGTTTATATTACATTATCTGAAGTTCATTTGATTTATGCAAATTTTATTTCTTTACTATAAAAACGTAAGATCCTTTATTTATGTTTAATCATATTATGATTTACTTAAAATACTAATTTGATCCATATTCGTTTAGATTAAAGTTTATTTAGTATTAGCCTCCTTTAGGTACTATCATTGGAGTAATCACCTATTTCATTGTAAAAACTATATTATAACCTGACCCGTATACTTGTGGACACCGCATCAATTCCATTTATTTAGTTGCAGTATTTACACTCTAGATGTTACTACATCTGGAGGCAATCGAGTTCTTGGTGTCGTTCTAGGGAGGCAACATTAGTAGATTGATTGTAATCTTTATATTTTAATAGGATAATTAGAAAAAGTTTTGAATTATAGATATGATCTTTAATTTCTCATCTTTTTTAATTTCATTTTACTAACATGTTTTCTTTCTTCAAAAGATCCAACACATACCCTTAAAAAGAAGGAAAAGCCTTACAGAATTAGCCATTGGGACCCATTCAATAGTATCATGGATGATTTTGATTACATGTGGTTCGATGATGAATAAAATTACGATGATGAAATTTTTGAAGATGGAGCATATGAGGAATGGGAAATTTAGGAGAATCTGAGACTGTGAATGTTAGAACTGACCTAACTAAGAGGTGAAGTTCAGACAGACCCGCAAAATAACAAATAAAATACAAGTATAGACATATTTTTCCATGAGTATGATTGAACTCAAGGTGAAATCTGACAACTCTAGTATCCCAGAAAGGTGAAATCTTGAGTAGCCAGGCACCTCTCAGTTGGAAAGATCATCAAGAGGAATCAAATGAATCCAAAGAGGATAATGTTACAAAAGGATGTTTGAGTTGGGACAGAGGCCATAAAGGAGCTGAGAGCTGAATATACTAATAAGTCAAATATTGAACTTGCTCTCCTGACAACACCAATTTCATCACGATCAAAGGATAAACAACATTAAGATAAAGATGAGGAGGTAAGTTTCTCAAACCTACTTCAACAATTCTATGAGATGTTAACTTTTATAGAGCCAATAGAAAAATTGTCAATGCCTTTAAATCTGATTAGGAAAAGGATTGAGAATTGCAAAAAGGAGAACTTATTCAACATGCATTCATTTTGTGAAATAATAATCCTTAATCAGGCACCTTAGAAATTCAAAAGCCCAGGGAATTTCACAATATTAATTGAGCTAGGGACCATATAGGTTGGAAGAACTTTAAGTGATTTAGAAATTATTCTTAATTGAATGCCCCCTCCAATATATAGATAGAAGACTAGAGTTAAGGAAACTTTAAGGTACCCACTTCTTATTTGAACAGTACGAGAAACGTATCAATCAAATAAAAGAGATGTCGAAGGAAGGATTAATTGAACGGTGCAAGTATAAGATGTGGGATGAATATGTGACTAGATTTCAAGCTAAACTTTGAAAAATCCTTTTTTTTTGAATGATTTTTTTATAGATCCGACCAGGATTATTAATAATTTTAAGAAAAGTGAAATCAAGTGTGAAAGTGAAACATATCATGAGAATGCTCCACATAATCAGGATTATAAGAAGTATTTAGGACCACCAGATTATAAAATAATTATAAATGTGGCTAATCACTTTAATTTGTGAAAGGTACTCTTAGTGATAAGTATAGGACGAAAGAGTAGGACAAAAAAAGATGAGGGGAATGACATGACATATTTAGGAAAAATACTATCAAACACAAAACTGAAAGAGCATCCATGTGTACCTTGATAGAACTAAAGGATGAATCTGGTGGAAAAACTTGATACTTCAAGAACTGAGATAACTATTGTGTATATTATTGTATATTATTATACTAACTGGTAGTTTACAATTCAATTTTATTCAAATTGTTTTAGAACTTAAACCAAACACTTTGGTAATTGAGAATAGGGGCCGAGAAAGAGTTAGTGTCGCAACACAGAACCACTATGTCACAACACCGATAACTGATTCAAAGAAATTAGCTTGATGTCGGGACACAACACCTCTGTATCGTGACCAAGAAATTAGAGTCCCTAGGGTTTAAAAAGTTTAAAGTGTGTCACAAAATCGAACTCTGATGTTGCAACATTGGTTTTCTCTGAGGGATGTCACGACATGGAACCTCTATGTCGTAATATTGTTGTAATTTTCTACAGGGTTAACCTGATCTATTACGCAACCCGCCTATTAAAACCTTGTTTAAACCTGATCAGTAACCTTAAAGCACTCTAATTTCAACCCTAAAAATAATCCTAACATAACTCTAAATTATTTCTACACTTCATATTCTACAATAAAACCCTTTTCTCCTTAATCCTTATTTTTGCAATTTCTTTCGTTCTATTTGGTGTTCTACTTGGTACAAGAACTGAAGAAAAACTTTGACAGAGCTACATTAACATGGTCTTTACGAGGAATCCAAAGTAAACAATTCAAAGTCAAGGGTTTCTTTCTTGTTTTTAATGTTTCATTGATTATTACATAATCTCTACTAGTTCTTCTAGCTTTTAAAATATTTAATATGCCTCCTAGGAAATCTAGAAAAACTAATGTACACGAAAATCTTGGTGGTTTTGGATCCTCGAAAATTTCAAAATCCAAATGCTGGGAAGTATGTTCTCGAATTGCTGGGAAAAAAACATTTATTAAGAATGAGGATTTGCACTATCAATGGCTTCATGTAATGAAATTTGTGAGTTAGTCCGATATAATTGATGGGAGTGTTTTTGTGTCATTCTTAAAGGAAACATTGTTATTTGATTGCCCTAGAATTTTATGCTTCCTTTAGGGACCAGGAAATGAGGAAACTGTATGGTACAATATGGGAAACCATAATGGTAAGAAGTAAGGAGGTATGTGTTACTCCTCGAGAAATCTGTGAATTTTACTACGTCCCATGCTACGTGTATTAGCCCGTTTTCAGTGGCATCAAAAATAGTAGTTTTGCGACCATGATTTTGATAAGGGATATAATATTTTAATGTTTATTTAATGTATATAGGGCTATATTAGAGTTATAGTAAATTTTTGTTCAGAAATTTTGAGGTTTAAATAGTTAATTAGGTAAAAAGGAGTAAACGTAAAAGAAAAGAAATTGGTTTCTATTAGTTAAATGGATTAAGTGGCTTTGTAAATATAAATTAATGGATCTAGATGGTAATTATGCCATTTATTTTTATGGTGGAAAATGATGGACATGATTTTGTTATTTTATAAGTTTTAAATAAAGGGTAAAATTGTAAATAAATAAATAAACTCAAAATAAATCAGTAAAATGATATCATCTTCTTCCTTTTGCTTTGTTTCAACCAAAAATACCATTAAATAAGGAGCTTGAAGTTTCAACTATGGTTGTTTCATTCCATGGTATGTGTTTGAGCTCCGTTTTTAATGATTTTTATGTTTTTTAGCTCGTTTTAGCTTAATCTACTTAGCCTAGGGGTTAATTTGCAAAATTTTTAAAGGTTGAGGGATATGCCATGAATGAATTTGATGTGCTTCTGAAGTTAATTGATAGATACTTAAATTTGGTTGTTAAATGAACATGTTTCGTTAAGTGATTTTTAGTGAATTTAGGATTTAGGGATTAATTTGTTTAAAGGGTAAATTCCATGTATATTTTGTGAAATGAGGAAAAACGTGGGTTGATATAGGTATAAGGAAAAATTGGCTAGCATGGGTTTCAATTAAAAATGGTTGAAATAAAGTTTCGAGATTAGGGACTAAATTTCACAAAGGGTAAAATATTAGAGGTAATTTTGTAATTTCACATTGAAATGAGTTATGAACTAGAATTAATTATTTTTGACAATTTGAAAAATTTAATTGAGTTAAATTACTATTTAGATCAAGAAAAGAATCAAATGGACTTGAGTCGAGGAAAGCGAAAGTCTCGGATTATTTTTGACTTAGTGGTAACAATCGTGGTGATTGAGCTAAGTTCGTATAATGATTAATGTAACACCCCAAAATAGGGCCTAAGAGTTTTAGAGGTATTTCAAGAATTTTAGCCTTAGAGTGTTCAAAATTTTGTGACATTGTAACGACCCAAAGTTAAAGTATTTATTTTTTTATGTGGTGTTGCTTAAATGCATGCTTGCTTCAATGCTTAAGTGTCCTGAGAAGTGTTGGTGAAGTCCTGATTTCAAGCTTTGTCTTGGATAAAAATTTGTTTTTACTTGAATAACCCTTGCCTCTTGCTGGTAGGCTTTTAAATTATTGTGGGTAAAGAATGTCATAAAATGCCTGCTATTCTAGGGGTAGAGGTGTGTGGAGTATTGATTGGGGTCTGAGGTTCGAGGCTTGGCAGTGCAAAAAGGAACATTTTATTTTGCTACAAGTGCCGTGGAAATGTCCTAGGTTGACTGAAATTGAGGTGGTTTTTGGGACTTTGAATTGAGAGATTTGTGGAGAGATGTGGAGAGAGATTTCACGAGTGGATCAAGCACTTTCTCCACCCTTGCCGAACCCTCATTCTCCCCTCCCAATCAGTTATCACCTTTTACCTTCTCCTTGGGTCATTGGCTGAATACTCCCTTCCTCTTTTCTTCTATTCCTTCTGCTTTTATCGAGATTTCCCCTTACATTGGTAAAATCGAATATCTTCTTCTCTTTCCCTCATTTCTTTCCTTCTATTCTCTTCTCCTTCGACGTTCTGTATTAGCCGAATATTTTCCCCTTTACTCTTTTATTCTTATTTCGATTCAGTAGGTGTTCTCTGATAAAGCGGTATGTGCTCATGTTTTTCCTCTTGTTTCTCTGCCATTGGGATCTTTTTTCTAACAATTCTTTTCTCTGCCGATTACTGTTAGGGGTGTGATTGTTCCATTTCGTACCTCGATTTAAGGGAGTGCTTTAGGTGTTGGCCGAATACTGCTACCCTCCACTCTTAGTTCTACATTTCAGTAAGTTATTTATGTTTAGGGTCTCAGTTAACAAGATGTAACGTCCCCACGCCTGAGACCACCACCGGAGTCGAGCTTGAGGGGTTACCGAACATAATTTATTATTTTAAGAACTTCAAATCATTTGTTTCTACATTCACAGCTTTCTAGCTACTCGCGTCACAGTTACAAGAAAAATCATATCTCGAGTTATGAAACTTGAAATCAAGATCCGTAAATTTTACCTAAATCTAGACTCATATATATATTTACTAATTTTTTTATAGAATTTTTGGTTGGTCCAATTAGTACATTTTATTAGTTAAAATCTCCCCTATTTCAGGGTTCGACTACTCTGACATATGTGTATTACGAATCAGATATCTGCCTATACAGAATTTAAATGACTATAAGGTTTGTTTTTCTTAAAAATAGACTCAATAAGGAATCTGTACATATAAATAAAAACTTCTAATTATTTTTTTAAAATTTATTATGAATTTTTAAAGTCAGAACAGGGGATCCAGAAATCACTCTGGCCCTGTTTCACAAAAGTTTAAATATCTCATAAAATATAATTTATATGCCTCTTTTGTTCAATCCACATGAAAATAGACTCATTAAGATTCAATTTCATAACTTATGCATTATTTAGTTCCATTTATACTATTTTTAGTGATTTTTCAAATTCATGTCATTGCTGCAGCAATATTCTGTTTTAAGGCAAGTTTCATCTTTCCATGAATTTTTATAAACTAGATAACCTATTAAACTTCCATAATATCAAACATGATCTAAATTAGCCATCACCATGACTTATCAATATCAAACATTTTCTCAACCAAACATGGCCATATCATAAAATTATTTACACAAAATAGGTACATTGCTATACATGCCATACTTAAGTAGTTGTACAAGACATTTACCAAGATAAAAGTCCTTTGGATAGTGTGATCGAACTTTCGACCTGTCCCGATTCCTGAGCCGGCTTGTTCAAAACTACAGTGAATGAAAAGGAAGGAGTAAGCATAAATGCTTAGTAAGTTCATATGTAAATAACAAGTAACATAACAATACAAATATACCAAACAACTTTAGCATGGTACCACCAAAACATATATCACATCTTTAAACATCATTCATCATCTTACCACCTTATCGTTGTTGTATCTACTTTCAACCCGAGGGTTAAGAACATACCTGTCCAAAGTGTCCATTTCACAACACTTACCAAAACGTCACTTGCATCTTAAGTGTTCTTCCATTTCACTAGAAATTTCACCCGTTGAACACATCGGAATACGACTCGGATACACGGATAATTTGCACATAAGTGCCTCATATGTAATCAAGAAATCATGTAACCCGCCCATAAGTGAACTCGGACTTAACTCAATGAGCTCGGGCGTTCGTATCCATAAGTGAACTCGGACTCAACTCAACGAGTTCGGATGCCTAGTTACATCTCACGAACTCGGACTCAACTCAACGAGTTCGGACATTCACATCCATAGGTGAACTCGGACTCAACTCAACGAGTTCGGATGCTCAACCATTCTAGTGACATGTCACTTGTATCCTAATCTATTCCTAAGGTTCAAACGGGCTTTTTCTCTCGATCTCATATTTGTCGTCTTCCATGGAATATCGGAACCGATACTTGGTAGCAATTCATATTTATCAAGTAGTAAACATAATTTGCATATTACTCAACATTAACCACAAAGCATAATATTTCACGATTAAAAATCAGCATATCATATAATTAACATTAATAACTTAAAAATAACATTTATGCTACATTATTTACACATAAACTTACCTTGGTACCAAAATATAAAGATTTTGCAATTTAGTCCACAATCTTTTCTTTTCCTCGATCACGACTTGAATCTTGTTTCTCTTGATCTATAATGCCAAATTAATCTTATTTAATACATACATTCATCAAAACAGCATTTAATACGAACTTTGGAAAAATTACACTTTTGCCCCTAAACTTTTGCATAATTACACTTTTGCCCCTAGGCTCGGGAATTAAACTTTATTCCTTATTCTTATGTTTTATAACATGCTGATCACTTTTCCCTTCTATGGCAACATCAAATTCTCTCTCTAACATATACTTGTGACTATTAGGTATTTTTGCCGATTAAACCCTTTTACTCGTTTTCACTCAAAACCGAGTAGCACAAGTTGTCTAACATAATTTAAAACCTCATATTCTATCATAAAACATCAAAATACACAAATTTCACCTATGGGTATTTTTCCAAATATAAACCCTAGGTTGAATTATTGCTAACATAAACTTAATCGAGCTACCGGGATTCCAAAAACGTAAAGAACATTAAAAACAGGGCTTGGAATCACTTACTATGGAGCTTGGAAACTTGAAACAAACCCTAGCTATGGAGAACCCTTGAAATTTCGGCCTAATGAAGAAGATGGACAAAAATTGTCTTTTAATTTTGTTTTTAATTCATTTTAATAACTAAATGACCAAAATATCCTTACTCCTAAACTTTCCAAAAACTCCTTCCATGTCCTAATTTTGTCCATGAACTTAAAATTGGTCAAATTTCTATTTAAGACCTCCTTATTAATATTCCAAAACAATTTCATACTAAAAACTTCTAGAATGCAAGTTTTGCAACTTATTCGATTTAGTCCCTACTTTCAATTTAAGCACTTTAGGCATAGAATTTCATCACGAAATTTTCACACAATCATGCAATCATATCACAATCATCAAAATAATTATAAAATAATTATTTCTATCTCGGATTTGTGGTCACGAAACCACTATTCTGATTAAGCCCTAATTCAGGATATTACAACTCTCCCCCTCTTTTAAGGATTTTCGTCCTCGAAAATCTTACCGGTAAACAGGTGTGGGTATTGGTTTCTCATAGTTTCTTCAGGTTCCCATGTAGTCTCTTCTACCCCATGCTTTTGCCACAACACTTTTACAAGTGCAACACTTTTATTTCTTAGTTGTTTGACTTCTCGAGCTAAAATCTTAATCGGTTCTTCTTCATAAGTCATATCCGGTTACAGTTCGATTTCTGTTGGTGAAATTATATGTGAAGGATCCGAGCGATACCGGCATAACATAGATACATGAAACACATCATAAATCTTCTCTAATTCGGGTGGTAACGCTAGCCGATATGCTACCGGTCCAACTTTTTCAATTATTTCATACGGTCCAATAAAACGCAGACTTAACTTGCCCTTTCGTCCAAATCTAAGGACTTTCTTCCATGGAGACACTTTCAAAAATACCTTATCACCAACTTGAAACTCCATTTCCTTTCGTTTCAAATCCGTATAAGATTTCTGTCTATCTGAAGCAGCTTTCAAACAATCTCGAATCACTTTCACCTTTTCTTCGGTTTCTTTTATTAAATCAACTCCATAAATCTGATTTTCCTTGAGTTCAGTCCAATACAATGGCGTCCGACATTTACGACCATATAATGCTTCATAAGGTGCCATCTTCAAACTTGTCTGATAACTATTATTATAAGCAAATTCTACCAACGGTAAATACTTTTCCCAACTACCTTGAAATTCCAATACACAACATCTGAGCATGTCTTCAAGAATCTGAATTACTCTCTCTAATTGTCCATCCGTTTGTGGATGAAAGGCAGTGCTGAAATTTAACTTTGTACCTAATGCTTCTTGCAACTTTTGTCAAAACCGTGAGGTAACCTCGCATCTCTATCCGAAATGATTGACAAAGGTATCCCATGAAGTCTAACAATCTCTCGGGTATACAATTCAGCCAACTTATTAAGAGAATAATCTGTACGTACCGGAATAAAATGAGCCGATTTAGTTAGTCTGTCAACTATTGCCCAGATGGCATTTTTTCTTCCCTGTAGTTAACGGCAACCCTGATATAAAATCCATAGTAATCCGATCCCATTTCCATTCAGGAACCATAATAGGCTGGAGTAATCCCGAAGGTACTTGGTGTTTAGCTTTCACTTGTTGGCAAACTAAGCACTTTGATACAAACTCGGAAATATCTCTTTTCATTCCACTCCACCAGTACATTTTCTTCAAGTCATTATACATCTTCGTACTGCCCGGATGAACCGATAAACAACCATTATGTGCTTCATGCAAAATATTTTGAATCAACTCATCATTTTTCGGTACACAAATCTGATTTTTAAACATCAAACAACCATCAGAACCGATTCTGAAATCTGATCCCGTATCAGCTTCACACTGTTTTCTTTTAGCTAGCAGATCTTGATCATTTTCAACTGAGCGTTCATAACTCTCAAAGAAAACAACAACTTTCTGCTTAAAGCATCGGCAACCACATTCGCTTTTCCCGAATGATAATCGATAACAAGCTCGTAATCTTTCAATAGCTCCAACCATCTTCGCTGTCTCAAATTCAAGTCTTTTTGTGACATCAAGTATTTAAGACTTTTGTGATCGGTATATACTCGGCACTTTTCACCATACAAATAATGTCGCCAAATCTTCAAAGCAAATACCACCGCAGCCAATTCCAAATCGTGAGTAGAATAATTCTTCTCATGAGATTTTAACTGTCTCGAAGCATAAGCCACCACTTTTCCTTCTTGCATGAGTACACACCCCAAACCATTTTGAGAAGCATCACTATACACCACAAATTCTTTACCTGATTCGGGTTGTATCAACACTGGTGCTTCAGTTAATAACTTTTTCAATTCTTCAAAACTCTGTTGACATTCTTCCTCCATTCAAATTTAACATCCTTTAGGAGTAGTCTAGTCATAGGAGCAGCAATTATAGAAAATCCATTTACGAACCGCTGATAATACCCAGCTAGCCCCAAGAAACTTCTAACTTCAGTTACGTTTTTCGGTGGTTTCCAATTAACAATGGCTGAAATTTTACTAGGATCAACCCGTATACCATCACCTAAAACAATATGACCCAAAAATCCAACTTCCCGGAGCCAAAGTTCACTTTTACTAAACTTAGCATACAGCTGCTTATCTCTCAAAGTTTGCAAAACTATCCTCAAATGCTCAGCATGCTCTGTCTCATCTTTTGAATAAATTAATATATCATCTATAAACACCACAACAAATCTGTCCAAGTATGGCCGAAATATGCGATTCACTAAATCCATAAACACAGCAGGAGCATTTGTCAACCCGAATGGCATAACTAAAAATTCATAATGACCGTACCTTGTTCTAAAAGCAGTTTTAGGCACATCTGACTCTTTTACTCGCAGCTGATAATACCCAGATCTCAAGTCAATCTTTGAAAACCATGTCGCTCATTTTAGCTGATCAAAAAAATCATCAATTCTCGGCAATGGATACTTGTTTTTGATTGTCACCTTGTTTAACTGCCGATAATCAACACATAATCTCATAGAACCATCCTTATTTTTCACAAATAACACGGGAGCACCCCAAGGTGAAAAACTCGGTCTCACAAAGCCTTTATCAGTCAACTCTTGCAACTGCGACTTTAATTCTTTCAACTCTGTTGGTGCCATTCTATATGGAGCAATCAAGATCGGAGCTGTTCCCGGTATCAAATCTATACCAAATTCTACTTCCCTGACTGGAGGCAAACCCGACAATTCTTCTGGAAATACGTCCACAAATTCACACACAACCGGCACTGATTCAACTTTCTTTTCAACTTCTTTTGTATTAATTACATACGCCAAATAAGCTTCATAACCCTTTCTCAAATATCTCTGAGCCGACATCGAAGAAATCATACTAAATATTGCCTCTGATTTGTCTGGTTCAACCCGCAAGATTTCACCACTTTCACATTTTAATTCTATAACCTTTTCTTTGCAATTTACTATAGCATCATGCAATGTCAACCAATCCATACCCAAAATAACATCAAATTCATCAAACGGCAACAACATCAAGTCGGCCGGAAAGTAATGACCCCGAATCATTAAAGGGCATTTCTTGCATACTTTATCAACTATCATGCATTTGCCTAACGGGTTCGACACTCTAATCATAAATTCTGTGTTCTCAACAGGTATATTCATACTAGACACCAGTTTCATGCATACATATGAATGAGTAGAACCGGGATCAATCAAAGTAATAACATTAGTATCATAAAGAGAAAATGTACCGGTAATCACATCGGGTAAGGAAGCATCTTCACGCGCTTTAATAGCATAAGTTCTAGCCGGAGCTCTTCCCTCAGATCTAACTGCTGCATCTCTGGCTACATTCTTACTGCTTGTTTCACTTCCAGCTTTTCTCGGATACCTTCCCCTCGAGTTTGCACCACTAGCTTTTACACTCTGAAATTTTTCTTTCTCAGCTCTCTCTGGGCAGTCTCTAATAAAATGATCCAGAGAACCACATCGAAAACATTCATTTGCTCTGCACGGGCCAAAATGATATCTACCACACTGCTGGCACTCGGGTTTAACAAATCTCGAGTTCCCTACACTGGCTGTAGAAGTATTCTGAAATTTAGGACCCACATTCTGCTTCTTAAAATTTCCATATGATTGCCCAGCTGAAACTTGGGAACGAGGATTCATATTTCTTGACTTTCCGGTTTGCTGTGAGGGTGCATTACTCATTGGTCTTTTCTTTCAATTTCGTGTTTCAGATTCTACCTTTTTCTTTTCCTTAAGTAATTCTTCAGCCTTGCAAGCTCGATCGACATATACCACCATTTCTTTTAGTTCAAGGATCCCAACAAATACCTTAATGTCTTCGTTAAGCCCGTCTTCAAATCGTCGGCACATCTTGGCTTCTGTAGGAACATATTCCCTGGCATACTTACTTAATCGAACAAACTCTCTTTCATATTCTGAGACTGTCATATTACCTTGCTTCACCTCAAGAAACTCTTTACATTTCTGATCAATAAATCTTTCACTAATATATTTCTTCCGAAACTCTTCTTGAAAGAATTCCCAGGTTACCCTCTCTTTCGGTACCACTGAAATCAAAGTCTTCCACCAATTATAGGCTGAAATCTCTCAACAAAGATGTAGCACATTTCAAACATTCTTCAGGTGTACAAGATAATTCATCAAATACCCGGATAGAATTTTCAAGCCAGAACTCTGCTTTCTCTGCATCATCATCAATATTTGCTCCAAATTCTTCAGCCCCTTGTTTACGAATTCTATCAACGGGGGTTCTGTGAAATTTTATCATATCCACTCCTTGAGGCATTGGAGGCATAGGTTGAGGAATTGGGGGAGGTGGGGGAGGTCATATGTAACACCCCGAACCCGAGACCGTCGCCGGAGTCGAACACGAGGTGTTAACAGACTTCAAACCACTTATTTGACATTTCCTAGACAAGCTGCCAATCTGCCTACTAGTCGCTTTAAAAATCATATCTTGAGTTCTGAAACTGTAACAGCCCAAAATTGACCCTAGTCGGGAAGTGGTTTTGGGACCACAAAACCGAGTCATAAAAATAATTAATTTCCATATTCTATTCTTATTATGTGTGTACATGAGTATGTGGAAGTTTCATTCTCCAATTTTGCAAATTGCATGAGAAATTATTAAATAGGGATCGATATGAGACATGGTGAAAATATGATAGGCTAATTTAAAATGGTCTATTAATGCATGTTGTGAAAATGATGGGTTTGCATGTCAAATTACCCAAAATTTGAGCTAGTGGTTGGCCATGCTATGGGTGGAAACATGTTGGGAACATGTTGGCCTAGTGAGGTATGTAGGAAAAAAATAAAATAAGGAGTATGGGTAATAAAGAAAGGAAAAACAAAAAAATGAGTGGTTGTTTCCCCCCCATTGCCGTGAGCTAAAGAAAGGAAAAGAAAAACTTGTTCATCCTTTTTCATCCTCTTTTGACCGAAAATTCTAAGGGAGGAGGAAGGAGTTCTTGCTTCATGTTTGGTTTGGAAGAGAATTAGGAGGAAGTTTGGCCATGCATGTAACTAGATTGAGGTATGTTTGATATTATTCTTTGAGATTCATGTATATTTTAAGTTGTAAGTTTGAAATCTACCTAGCCATGGTTCAAACTTTGTTAAATGATGGAGATGATATTCGGCCATGCATGTTACATTCTTGGTTGGTATTTTGATGTTTGATGTTGTGGTGATGAGGCATGAAGATGAGTTAAGATTCGGCCTAGGTGGAGTTTGTGTTAATGCCATTGCATGCTAAATATGAAGCTTGTTAATGATGCATGTGATGGTGGATTGATAATTCTTGAATCTCTTTTTTTTAGCATTTTGAGTGAGCACATATGTGCATTGGTTGCTAGATGGGGAAGAGTCGGCTAGCAAGTTGTGTGCTAAGGCCGAATATAATTTTTGTAGGTTAATGAGTAATGCATGTGCTAAATTGATGGAAAGGGAGAGGATGCTTTACTAGTGTATAAATGATATAAAGATTTTAGAAATTATTTTTGCTTAGGTGTATGTATGATTAGGTATATTCGGCCATATGAGTAAATATATAGATGATGTTAAATTTGATTATGTATAATGGGCCATATAGGGTACACATTGTGATATTAACTTTGATTCTCCATAATTGATCAAGTGGGTGATTAGTAAGGGTGATTGCCGAATATACTAACATACATATGCATGTGTCATTGGATTGTAAATATTTAGCAAGGCGATTAAACTAGTTGATTTATTGATTAAGCTCAAGGAGTTAAAGGAGGAGAATCGAGCAAAGGCAAAGAAAAGATCATCGAGTAGCCGAGTTGGAACCATCTTACCCAACAAAAGTAAGTCATTAAGCATATCTTTGGTATTGATTTAAAGGATCGTAATACCTATACCATTGTGTTTAATGAGATGAAATGTATACAAATGTATATGTAAGTAGAGATGAAATTTGTCGAATGTAAAAAGGAAGTGAAGCCTATTGAGTGGCTGGTTTTCGGCACTAAGTGTGCGGGCAATAAGTGTTCACGGTCATGAGATTGGCACTAAGTGTGCGGGTTTAAATTGTACAGCACTAAGTGTGCGAGTTTAAAGTACATGGCACTAAGTGTGCGTGGTTGATTATTAAGCACTATGTGTGCGAACCCAATATATATTTTCTATAAATTATTTACATTAAGGGTGCGACCTTACCGAGTCGATTTTGGACAGCGGAAAAGGTAAGTGTGCGAACTTGAAATGCATGGCACTAAGTGTGTGAGTTTAAAGTACATGGCACTAAGTGTGCGCGGTTGATTATTAAGCACTATGTGTGCGAACCCAATATATATTTTCTATAAATTATTTACATGAAGGGTGCGACTTTACCGAGTCAATTTTGGACAGCGGAAAAGGTAAGTACCTTGAGTTCATGGCTAATAGGCGCTATGTTTATATTTGGAGTTGAGCTTGGTATGTTTTGAACCTATGTGACGATTATAGTTGAAGTCACGTACATAAGGTTCATTGTGGAATAGGTGAAGGTTCGTTTAATTGTATGATTATAACGAAAATAAAATGATGTATGAAAGGCCAATGTAGGACTTGGTATGAGATTGAACCATAGGGTTTAAGGAACTATGGTATAGTTTGGTATGGATGGAGTACTTAACCTCATTTCATTGTTTCCTGTTGTGATAATTTTATTAATGGATGGTTGTGGAATGCTTATGGCTTACTGAGTTATATACTCATTCGGTGTTTGCTTGTCACCTATTCTAGGTTTCTTGAACTCGTCTCTTTTTGTGTGATCGTGCCGTCGTCGAAGTCATCACACCGGCTAGCAAGTTTTGGTACTTTCTTCTTAGTCGGCTTAGGAGAACATTTCGGCATGTATAGGCTATTATGTTGTGTTTGAACTTTGGTATGTAAACTTTTAGCCATGCGAAAATGGCATAAATGT